>NC_061833.1:4655600-4660600 GCF_019202785.1 Penaeus chinensis
AGAACACTGTCCCATAAAATGCAAAACGCAATATCCGACCAATGGTCTTGCTGGAAAAATGGCGAAACAAAGAAGCAGATTCCCGCTTTTCATTTCTATCTTGGGCGACGATGATTCGTGCTATGCCAGCATCATCCATGTCACTATTTTGGATTTTTAAAATATCATTTAGATTAATATTTTGATCGCTAAACCCTTATCATTATCATTAATCATTACTACCACGTCTAGTGTCTAGTATCTAGTATTATAATAAACATTTTTTAAATCTTTTATTTTTACCAAAACATGTTCGCGTGTGTATAACTCTACGGTGCAAACGGCATGTTTCAACTACTATATTTTCATATACATTGCCACAAGTAGCAGTTTGTTTAAAACGTTCACATAGATTCCTGAGGAAAACAAGAAAGAGAGAGAGAGAGAGAGAGAGAGAGAGAGAGAGAGAGAGAGAGAGAGAGAGAGAGAGAGAGAGAGAGAGAGAGAGAGAAAGAGAGAGAGATGGAAAAATAAACCCTCACACACGCACGCACGCACACACACACACACACACACACACTCATATATATATGTGTGTGTGTGTGTGTGTGTGTGTGTGTGTGTGTATAAAAAAAAATATATATATATATATATAGAGAGAGAGAGAGAGAGAGAGAGTCAAGCCAAGGTCACAGCGCCGCCACTCAGCCTGATGACACAATGGGCAAAATGACACAATGTGACCTATCGGGTGTCATAGGGACAACACAGGGGACTCCTCCTCTTATGTCTACACCCGCCCGTCCACAGTGAGCCTGGTGGAGGGCGTGGTCACGGAGAAGGCGTGGAGAGAAGGGGGAGGGGGGAGAGCAAAGAAAGAAGGCGCGAGGGAGGAGTTCCAGATCGGGAGACCTGGGGCGTGGCGCTGACGGGCTCGGTCGGAATTCGGGAGGCATACACGCACACTTCCGAGCGGGGAACTAATTGATTGCTATATCACAGGATGGAATGGTATTCTTGATTTAGATTAATGAATGTGAAATGAATGAAAATCATCTTAACTCTATCCGGGATGTACAATGTCTTGAATCAATATTATTGTGACCCCAACGACAGTAACGTGTCTTTGCATAGTGTAAAATCGATTCGTTCACATGATATGAATAAATGTAATCTCCGCGACATATTTTCCCCAAGGTACAAAATGACACTAGTGCAGAATCCTTCCAACATTTTAAGATACCAATCTTGACGATCTTATCACAGAATATGTTCCCAGACGAATGCCTGACACGCGTATCGACATTGCTTTTTCATTTCGCTGTCATTTGACACCTGACACCCCCTCTTCCAACAAGACGTCCTTGCCTCTGTCACTATATTGAGTCGGCTACATCTGACACCATGTGACACCCTTACTCTTGCCACGCACGTGTCGCATCCTCATGTTCGATAGTCCTCTAGCAACTGCATGCAAGATAAGGATCTCAGACCGCCAAAGGGGTTGCCGTCTTGGATATGCAAAGATATGCTAATGCTTACTGTGTCAGGGAAGACAGGCTGTGGCGTCAGGCAGAGGGGGGGAGGGAAAATAGAAGGAAAGATAGGAACAAGCAACAGGAGTAAATGGGAAAGAAGAAGAATATGAGAGAGGGAAAAACATACGACTGGTAGGAAAAGTAAGAGAGAGAAAGAGAGAGAAAGAGAGAGAAAGAGAGAGAAAGAGAGAGAAAGAGAGAGAAAGAGTGAGAAAGAGAGGGAAAGAGAGAGAAAGAGTGAGAAAGAGAGGGAAAGAGAGAGAAAGAGAGAGAAAGAATGAGAAAGAGAGAGAAAGAGAGAGAGAGAAAGAGAGAGAAAGAGAGAGAAAGAGAAAGAGAAAAGAGAAAGAGAGAGTTAGCAAACAAAATGCGATGGAAAGGTGAAACAGACGAATAATAAAGGAACAGAACCAACGATAAGAACTAAACAAAAAATATGGAAATTGAAAAAAAAGGAAAGGAAAGGGCGGCGGGCGAGGCGGTCATCAAGAGTCCGAGGATCAAGAGGCTTGGGTTCTCATGAAATTCAATTTTCTCTGCCTGAAAGTTCATGCACGTTTGCCTCTCCGGAAGAGAGAAGTTAAAAGAAAGAAGTAAGAAAATAAAAGACGAATATAAACACAGAACCAAAGGAAGTTACATTGGTTCCAGGACTGTGATTCATCGTGGGCTGCGTGGAGGGAAGGAGGGCTTGATGCACACCCAGAGGGACGGAACTACATCATTATATATAATCGCACAAATGATAAAGAAAAAACAGGCGAAGATGGAGCAAAAGAGAAAAGAGTGAAAGAGAGAGTGAGTGAAGGAAAGAGAAAGAGAAAGTGAGGGAAAGATTGAGACATGTACACAGATAGAGATAGGGGGGGGGGGGAGGGAGTGAGGGAGGGAGGGAGGGAGGGAGGGAGGGAGGGAGGGAGAGAGAGAGAGAGAGAACAGAGAGGGAGAGAGGAAGAGAAGGAGGGATAAGTGAGAGAGACACACACATAAAAAGCAAGAGGGGCATCGACCCATTCCCTGCCCTCCGACGCCACTTGAAAGACGAGGCCGGACTCTGCAGATTTCATTAAATCTTCTTTGACAGACAATCTCGGCTCTCCGGGTGATCACGCCGCGCTGCTCTTCATTCTTGGAAGGCTATGCGATCCCCTACTAAGCTTAATCTGCCACTTGGTCCCAACTTGCCCCCTCTTAGTTGATGTTTTATTTTTTTTTTTTACGTATTTCCTCTCTTTCTCTCTTCGTTCAGTTGATTTTTATACTACTGACCTTTTTTTTTTTTTTCTTCTGATTTTCTTCTTTCTTTCTTTGAGGATAAAGGGAAAATTGAAGTTAGTTCTTCGGTGAAATTAACTTCTTCTCAGGTTATATCTAAGTAGTTTTCCTTTCGTGGAATTAGATGAAGTTAATCTTACGTGCATTTTATGTGATGTAAAAGAGATTTCAGCTCTCCACGAGTCCGCAATATTGTGTTACAAATTATTAAAATGGTCTGCATTAAACGAAATAAAACAGAGTCTGCTACCGTGCAGTCAGACGTCTCTAGGACTCGTGAATACATTCACATAGGTCTCACTCTGCTCGTCGCCTGCTGACGGTAGCCAAAGCTGCTCCGAGACTTAACTAGTAGTTACGTTAATCCTCAACTTCTACTCACTACCCGAGGCCTCCCCTGCCTGCCCCCCCCCCCCCCCAAGTCGCTTGCTTCACAATGAGCAATCAACTGCTAAATGTTTAATCACCAACCATGCATATAATGCGTGCGTGCGCTGATTACAGTCAGAGGGAGTGAAAAAGAGAGAGAATGACAGGCTGATAGACGGAGACAGAGAGACCGCTAAAAAAGTAAGGTACATACACGGGGCTTCAAAAAGTTCAAGGAAAAAGTCCAGAACTAAAACTCATATTGAAGGATTTTGATTTCAATACACCTGAACATTTTTGTATCAACGTGCTATAAATTGCTGAAATATAAACCTTTAAATGCAGGTAATACGCATCGCCGCCAGTTGGAAGTCAGGTACCATTCAAGCAACATGGAATCCACCAAAATCGAGGCAAGTACAAACATTAAATTCATGGTGAAACTCGGTTGGGAGAACAGGCAAATCATTAACGCTCTGGAACTAGGTTATGGTGACAATGCTCCAAAGAAATCAACAACCTACAAATAGTCGGGTCAGAAGTGGAACAAAGGAAATTGAAGATGAGCCTCGCAGTGGCAGTTTATCAACATCTGTTTGTGATGAAAACTGGTGCTGTTCATGACATGATTGAAAAGGATAGACGAATAACCACTGAATCAGTACCATACAATCAACATCTCTGTGGGCTTTGCACATACAATTCTGATGGAGAGTTTGGGGCTAAGCAAGCTTTTCGCTCTATTGCGCCCCGATCGGCAGCAAACAAGGGCATATCTACCAGTACGATCCCGAGGACAAAATTCAATCAAGTGGCTGCACAGTGATGGAAGTGGGCCAGTCAAAAGAGGAAAGGTCATGGCCACTATTTTCTGGGATGCAGAGGGGATTATGCTCGTTGACCTTCCTCTAGAGCAAGAAAACAAAAACATCTACTTATTATGAAAGCATTTTGGGAAAACAGTCAAAGAACAAAAAAAAAAAAAAAAAAAAAAAAAAATCTCAGAAAACGCCCTGGAAAGCTGCATCAACGCGTTCTCTTCCGCCACGACAATGCACACGCACACGGCGCTCGGCAGACAAGAGCTGTGCTACGTGAATTTCGATAGGAAATCGTCCGACATCCACTTTACAGCCCCGATTTAGCCCCATACGACATCTTTTTGTTTCCAAGTACCAAGTTAAATTTTTTGTTTATACTGTCCCTTTTCCATTAACTTTTTGAAGCCCCCTCGTAAATAAAGAGATATCAATAGAAAGAGAGATGAGGTGAAGTGTACAGTGACTGAGAGACAAAAAAATATATAGACAGACATTTTTTATAGATATAGAGTGAAAACAAACTACGCGCGCTCATCATTGATACCCGACTCCGAGATCTCCAAAGTTCGCGAAACACCGTGGCACAACATCGGTAAAGTCCTTGATCATTGCATACTGATTGCACACATAACTGCGTAGTTACTGAGATCAGCTACGGCAATATGGATCGAAGTTGGACTTCCTAGAACCCCTAAGTTCCTCGTCACTCCATCCCAACCCACCACCATCCCCTCCTAGCCGGGAACCTCTCCATTCCAGCTCCCTTTTCACCCCTATTCCCACCGATCCTAAGGCCCCTTTCCATCCCCATCCCCTGTTCCCATAGCTCCCCCTAACCCATCCTTAATCCAAGCCAACGAAGGCTGACTGAGTTCACAGAATGTTCGGACAGTTAAATGGGGAGCCAACGAGCTCTGCCTGTTTCCTTCTCTTCCTGCGGACGTCACGCGTAACGGCAGGAATAAGGAAGAAGTAAGAAAGGGAGGAGGATCATGGGATGAATATCGTATACAGAGGA
>NC_061833.1:4668100-4670600 GCF_019202785.1 Penaeus chinensis
AATGAACAAATAATAGAGCGAGAGGAGGGAGGGAGAGGGAGAGAGAGAGAGGGAGGGAGAGAGAGAGAGAGAGAGAGAGAGAGAGAGAGAGAGAGAGAGAGAGAGAGAGAGAGAGAGAGA
This sequence comes from Penaeus chinensis, assembly GCF_019202785.1. NCBI lineage: Eukaryota > Metazoa > Arthropoda > Malacostraca > Decapoda > Penaeidae > Penaeus > Penaeus chinensis. The sequence continues at coordinate 4,668,221 of NC_061833.1, forward strand.
GAGAGAGAGAGAGAGAGAGAGAGAGAGAGAGAGAGAGAAAGAGAGAGAGAGAGAGAGAGACAGAGATTGAAAGGCAAACGAGGAGCTTGATTAAACTAATTGGTCAAAAAGAGCTCGAGATATGGGGAAAAAAATATGCGAGTTCCATTGTTATGAACGGATCACTGCACTCTGTTCATAAGAAGTACATTAACGACAAAATATAAAAAAAAAAAACATGAATGTACGGAAACAGCCAAAGATAACAATGACCAGAAAATGATTATTCACAGAACTAGAGATGAACCGAACCAAGAAAGGGCTTCAATTACCCGCTGAAATGACTTCGAATTTACAACAGAGGATCTGCGGATAAAACTGTGAATTTTGCCTAACTCTCGAGGTCATGGATTGACTGACAATTTCAAGATTTAAAATTTACTGAACCATAATGTATTAGCCAGGTAACTATCATAATGCCATATACAGAGAGTGAACCAAAAATAAGATAATTAGCAAGCCACTACTAAGGCTTAACGAGAGAACTTTGATTTGCTTGCCTTCAAATCTTACATATATAGGTTAAACACATGTTCTCAGGTTAAACATGGAATCATCTGTATTCAACTGATAGATAGCCAGAAAACATACCGATATACTCTATATTATGTGGGTAGTTCATAGGACGAAGAAATATGACAAAGCATCTTTTGAAATCAAAGTTGGCATCCCCGCGAGTGATAAATCTTCTTTCTCTTTGTCATCTTTTGATGGAAGAGATCGCATCTACTTTCACCCTCTTAGCTAAAAAAAAAAAAAAAATAATCTGATTACTTTCTAACGTCTTGGCGAGTAATCTCTGATCAACTCCAGGAGAAAACACCTGTTGCGCCCTAAGAGGACCGAGGTCCCCCCCCCCCCCACAAAAAAAAAAAAAAACCGCCTTTTACCTGGCATACAAATACTCAAGGGAACGCACCAATGCCTCAGTAGTGATCCCACTGGTGAAGGCTCAGAGGCAGGTGGCTCCCCTTCCCCCTCCCCCCTACCCCTCCCCCCCGCTCATCTCTCTCCTCGCCCGATTTTACTCCCAGGTGGGAATGAGGCTTGCAAGTGCCAATCTCGATCAGGGGTGTGTGGATCAATCGGTCAGGTGAAAGCATGGGATCCTCTTCAAACTATATCGCGTGATGATTAATTTTCAATCTTCCACGACTGCCAACAGCCAGACGAGCTTTGGAAACCTGTGCCACTGATCAAGGCCCCAAAGGATATTTAAACATGATATAGCCTATCTAGAACATATCCTGATAATAATTTTAATCACCCTTGTTTTAAGGCCAGGCTCAAATGGCAATTATACATTTCCAATAACTGTCAACAAGTTGCGATATTGGATACCTTTGATAGGTCTAGAAACTCTCCCGCAGTCTGGTAAATGCCCAAAGTTTACGAAGTGTAATCATAAACAATAAAAGTGTTGAGATATGTAATGCCAGTTATGAAGAACAGAATTATCATCATCATTGTTATCACCACCATAATCATTATCATCATCATCAACATCATCACTATCATTTTTCTTTTCATTATCATTATCGTCATCAACAGCATAATCATTATTTTTATCATTATCAAAATCACTATCATTACTACTACTACTACTACTACTACTACTACTATCCTTAATGTTATCATTGTTATTGTTATTACTATCATTATTATCACTGTCATTATCTTCATTACTATCCTTATTATTACTATCGCCATGATTATCATAACTTTTATCATAATTTTTAAGCCCAAACATTTGCTTCACTGGCCATCTGCACGCCCTCGGCCCTACTTCTTCGACAACCGACTTCCTTTGGTTAATATATTGTGGGCTGCGTCTTCTGCCCAAAGCTGTCCTTAATTATAAAAGTTTGTCGTGTATTACTCCTAGGTCACTCTCACTCACATTCACACACTCATCTGCTCACACTCTTTCTCTCTTTCTTTCTTTCTCTCTCTCTCTCTCTCTCTCTCTCTCTCTCTCTCTCTCTCTCTCTCTCTCTCTCTCTCTCTCTCTCACTCTCTCACCCTCACTCTCTCACCCTCACTCTCTCACCCTCACTCTCTCACCCTCACTCTCTCACCCTCACTCTCTCACCCTCACTCTCTCACCCTCACTCTCTCACCCTCACTCTCTCACCCTCACTCTCTCACCCTCACTCTCTCACCCTCACTCTCTCACCCTCACTCTCTCACCCTCACTCTCTCACCCTCACTCTCTCACCCTCACTCTCTCACCCTCACTCTCTCACCCTCACTCTCTCACCCTCACTCTCTCACCCTCACTCTCTCACCCTCACTCTCTCACCCTCACTCTCTCACCCTCACTCTCTCACCCTCACTCTCT
>NC_061833.1:4680600-4685600 GCF_019202785.1 Penaeus chinensis
CTCCTTCTCCCTCTCTCTCCTACCCCTTCCCTCCTTCTCCCTCTCTCTCCTACCCCTTCCCTCCTCCCTCCCTCTCTACTCCTACCCCTTCCTCCTCCTCCCTCTCTCCCTACCCCTTCCCTCATTCTGCCTCTCTCTCCTACCCCTTCCCTCCTCCCTCTCTCTCCTACCCCTTCTCTCCTTCCTCTCTCTCCTACCCTATCCCTCCTTCTCGCTCTCTCTCCTACCCTTCCCCCTCCTCCCTCTCTCTCTCCTACCCCTTCCTCCTTCTCCTCTCTCTCCAACCCCTTCCCTCCTTCTCCCTCTCTCTCCTACCCCCTTCCCTCCTTCTTGCCCTCTCTTTCCAACCCCTTTCCCTCCTCTCCCCCTCTCTCCTCCTACCCTCTTCCCTCCTTCCCCTCTCTCTCCTACCCCTTCCCTTCCTTCTGCCCTCTCTCTCCTACCCCTTCCCTCCTTCTCCCTCTCTCTCCTACCCCTTCCCTCCTTCTCCCTCTCTCTCCTACCCCCTTCCCTCCTTCTCCCTCTCTCTCCTACCCCTTCCCTCCTTCTCCCTCTCTCTCCTACCCCTTCCCTCCTTCTCCCTCTCTCTCCTACCCCTTCCTCTCCTTCTCCCTCTCTCTACCCTCCTCCTCTCCCTCTCTCCTCCCCTTCCCTCCTCCCTCTCTCTCCTACCCCTTCCCTCCTTCTCCCTCTCTGTCCTACCCCTTCCCTCCTTCTCCCTCTCTCTCCTACCCCTTCTCTCCTTCTCCCTCTCTCTCCTACCCCTTCCCTCCTCCTCCCTCTCTCTCGTACCCCTTCCCTCCTCCCTCTCTCTCCTACCCCTTCCCTCCTTTCCCTCTCTCTCCTACCCCTTCCCTCCTTCTCCCTCTCTCCTTTACCCCTTCCCTCCTTCTCCCTCTCTCTCCCCTCCTCCTTCCCTATTCCCTCCCTCTCCCTTCCTCCCAACAACGTGCCGGAGCGACGATGGTCAGAGCGACGGCGGGAATTAAAAGCACTTAGCACACACTCACGATGGTCCTTTTCAGACTGGAAAGGAGAACGCGGTTTTGGAAGAGGGAGAGAAAAATATTGTGTTGAATGTCACACTTGACGTTAAAGTTGTGCTGTGAATGTGGTTGCGGCTCTTTCTATACGTAAAAAAAATATTAATAATTATACAGGCAAACAAGGTAACGCTTAACAAGAAAGCATTTATCATTCACACACACACACACACACACACACACACACACACACACACACACACACACACACACACACACACACACACACACACACACACACACTAATAATAATAATAATAATAATAATAATAATAATAAATAAATAAAATTAAATCTCACGCGCATAAATGAGTACCCAGACAAAGGTCTCATCACAAATTATCGTCTTGAAACCAATAGGGTGTGCGTCTGTTATACGCCAGGAAAATGTCAGACGCGACATATTTCATTTTATGTGGATCGTATGTGAGGGGTGCAAAGAGAGGGGGGGTGGGGATACGACATTATTAATAAATAAGGGAATAAGTTACGAATGACACATTGAAGAGAAGAGGGGAGAGGGAGAAGGAGAGGGAGAGGGGAGAGGGGAGAGGGGAAAGGGAAAAGGGGAAAGGAGAGGGGAGAGAGGGAGTGGAGAGGGGATGAGAGCTATTGATGAAGGGGAGAGAAAAAAATATACACCATGTTTTGGAGAAACGGGAATGGAAAACGAGAGATGAACGACAGGCAATAAACACGAAGGTGTCGTAGAAGAAAGACAAGATATACGTGAATCAAGAAAAAAAAAAAAAAAGAGAGAGAACAAAATAAACCTGATAAAAGAAAGGGAATAGGCGAGAGAATGGGGACGAAAGGGGGAGGGAGTGTAGGTTTGCCAGAGGGGGAGGGAGAGGGGGGGAGGGAAAGAGGGGGAGGGAGAGAGGGGTACTGGAGGTGGTGCCATGATGTCTGGGTCGACTTCACCGTGACTACTGCAGTGCGACCATTTGTTGGGGGGGGGGGGGGGGTACGAGGAAGGAGGGGGGGAGGGGGGTAGCGGGAAAGAGATGAGGGAAGGTAAGGGAAGTGGGTGATAAAGGGTAAGGGAAAGGGAAAGAGCGAGGAAAGGGAGGGAAGAGGGGGAGAAGGAAAGGAAGGGAAAGCGGAGAGAGGATGGAAGGGGAGAAGAGGGATGGAGGGAGACGGGGTGGGGGAGAGGTAAGGGACAGGGGAGAGGAGGGAGAGTGGGGGAGGCAAGGAAAGGGGGAGGGGAATAACAGAAAAGAGGAAAAGGGAGGAAAAGGGAGGAAGGGGGAAGGGAGGGTGAAGGGGAGAGGGGAGATAAGAGCGAGAGGTATGTACCCCTATCATTAACACTAGGATTCCATTCATTTTCTTTCTCAATCACCTAAGTATATTCCACATTATCAAGCTCGATTTTCTGTATACGTGCATTTATCATCAATATCACTTTATCAATATCTTTCATACACACGAATGCGTTCCTAACTCCTAGACTTTCGTTAGAACAGTCGATGGGACGTAAAGGTCTGATCAAGTGATGACGTCAGAGGTGTACTAGTCCGCGAAACAAAAAGCAAAAAGTATACAGAAACGATAAATATATAAAAATAAAAACGAGGAAGAAAATGTGTGGAAATAAAAACTAGAAGGGAAATACGAGGAAATATACGAATCGGGATTTGGGTATGAAGAAACAGAAATAAAGCGAAAGGAGAAAACTAAAGGGAAAAATATCAAAGGAGACAGAGAGAGAGAGAGAGAGAGAGAGAGAGAGAGAGAGAGAGAGAGAGAGAGAGAGAGAGAGAGAGAGAGAGAGAGAGAGAGAGAGAGAGAATAGTAAAGGAAAGTGGGAAGAAACAGGATGATAATTTACGAAGCAAGAGAAAAGAATAAGAGAGAGAACAAAAAGGCAAAAGTGATCGAAGGAAAGAGAGGTAAAAGGAGGCAAGGTATTGAACAAGTAGAGACGGAAAAGGAGTGAAGACTGAGTGTGGGGGGGGGGGGGGTGTATGTGTCGTGGGGGGGGGGGTCCGCGTCAGTCCAGCTGTCTTGGTTGTCTCGCAGTTGTTATCTCTCGTACCTCCACCCATTCTCTTTCTTCTCTTTCCTACATCTCCTTATCCACTGTCTTCTCTTGCTTCAACGTTCTTTATAACCAACAGTCGATTTTACACGCAATTCCCAACATAACACGCAATCCTCTCCCATATTACATATGTTTGCTAAACACTCTTGTGCTTACATACATATATACATACATAAACATAAACACAATCACACACGCATACACACAAGAACATACACAAAGAACTGGGGTTGTATCCTCATAAAACAAACGCAAAAATGTACCTTAAAACCTTAGGGAAAATAAAACTAATATGAACTTACCCCCAAACATTCTTCCTGTACAATAGAACTTCCCTCTCAGCACAAAGTGATCTCTTCTTGTGCATCTTATCTCTGGCTGATAACATCATCTAGTTAAAGGTAACGCCTCTCGTTATTCGTTTTGTAACGAAAGTTTAGATAAAGAACATACATACACATACATTCATACCTACACACACACACACACACACACACACACACACACACACATACACACACAGAGACACACACACATACATATATATATATATATATATATATATATATATATATATATATATGCGTGTGCGTGTGTGTGCGCGTGTATGTTGCAGTAAGTGGAGTTTCTACTATTATTTTTCTGTGAAGGCTGAGTGAAATGGTGTTGAGATGCCCCCCCCCCCCCCCCCCCAGCCGCAGGACAGTGACTGTCCGTGCATGCATGCATGAGGGATTGGAGGAGGAGGAGGAGGAGGGAAGGAGGAGGAAGATGAGGATGAGGAGGAAGAGGAGGAGGAGGAGGAGGAGAGGAGGAGGAGGAGGAGGAGGAGGAGGAGGAGGAGGAGGAGGAGGAGGAGGAGGAGGAGGAGGAGGAGGAGAAGAAGGAGGAGGAAGAGGAGGAGGAGAAGGAGGAGGAGAAGATGAAAAAGAATTAAGAGACAGAGCAAGAGGTCCAGCTGGAACAGTGAGGCGCCCTCGCATGCGCTCTGCCGAGGTATAAGCAAGGCTCGACGTCAGCGAGCGGTTGCGGAAATTTGAACCCGTCTCTTCCTCCTTGCTACGCCTTTGCTCGCCGTTTTCCTCCCCCTCCGGGCGCCTCTGCTTCTTTTCAGGACTCATTTCCCCTCCCTCGCCCTCTGCTTCATTGTCTGTCTGTATTGCTCTGTCTGCCTCATTCTCTTCATCTTTTTCTCTCTCCCTCTCTTCCTCTCACTCGCTCTTTCTCTCGTTCTCTCACTCCCTCACTCTCTCACTCTCTCTTTCCCTCTCTGTCTCTGTCTCTGTCTCTGTCTCCCCTTCCAGAGTCTATTACTCGTTAAAATGCGACAATTTCAAAAATATCCCAAGAGAGAGAGAGAGAGAGAGAGAGAGAGAGAGAGAGAGAGAGAGAGAGAGAGAGAGAGAGAGAGAGAGAGAGAGAGAGAGAGAGAGAGAGAGAGAGAGAGAGAGAGGAGAAAGAGAAGAGAGAGAAGATAGATAGATAGATAGATAGATAAATAGATAGAGAGAGAGAGAGAGAGAGGATAGAGAGAGAGAGAGGATAGATAGAGAGAGAGAGGATAGAGAGATAGAGAGAAGATAGAGAGAGAAAGAGAAGTGAGAGAGAGAGAAAGAGAAGTGAGAGAGAGAAAGGAGAGAAAGAGAAAAGGAAACAGAGACAGAGACAGAGACAGATAGACAGCCAGAAATATAGATAGATGGAGAGCTGCCTTTAATGGGCACACGTCGAGGAAATGATAGCTACGCATAGTTTGAGCCTTCTTGATGCTGTCACCAATCCAAAAAAAAAAAACTTGTATTTAATAAGGTTTACAACATTTGCGACATCTATTACACCGCTGTTGCTAACGAGTCCATTCACACGGTAGCCATAGAATTATTCTTTACGCAGTCCTCGGTACAGAC
>NC_061833.1:4690600-4693100 GCF_019202785.1 Penaeus chinensis
GGGGAGGGGAGATAAAGGAGGGAGTGAGGGGAGGGGAGATAAAGGAGGGAGTGAGGGGAGGGGTGTGAGGAGGCCGGAGGGGAGGGGTGTAAGGAGGCCGGAGGGGAGATAAAGGAGGGCGTGAGGGGAGGGGTGTGAGGAGGCCGGAGGGGAGGGGAGGGGTGTGAGGAGGCCGGAGGGGAGGGGAGATAAAGGAGGGCGTGAGGGGAGGGGAGATAAAGGGGGAGGGTGGAGGGGAGGGGAGATAAAGGAGGGAGTGAGGGGAGGGGTGTGAGGAGGCCGGAGGGGAGGGGAGATAAAGGGGGAGGGTGGAGGGGAGGAGAGGTAAGGGGGAGGGGGAGGGTGGAGGGGAGGAGAGGTAAGGGGGAGGGGGAGGGGGGAGGGGAGGAGAGGGAAAGTGGGAGAGTTGAAGGAGAGAAAAATGGGGGTAGGGGGAGGGAAGGAGGGAATGTGAGGAAGAGGAGGGGAGGGAAAAAGGAGGGAAAGATGGGAGGAGAGAGGAGTGGGGAGTAGGAGGGAGGGAGGGAAGAGGAACAAACGAGAGAGGGACAAAAGGAAGAAGGAAGGAAAGGAATAAATAAAGGAAAGATGGGAGGAGAGAGAAGGATTGCGATAATGGGGTGTATGAGGAGGGCAAGAAGAAAAAGGGAGGGGGAGGGGATTGAGCAAAGGATGAGGGCAAAGAAGGAGGGAAGAAGAAGAGAAGTGGAAGAAGGAGAGGGAAATGAGCAGAGGAAGAAAGGAAAGACGCAGAAGAAAGACAAGGAAGGCAAGGAAGAAGAAAGCAAATAACAAAGAGGAAAGGATGGAGAGAAGAAATCAAGAACAGAGAAAGAGAGAAATGAGAGAAAAATGAAGGAGAAAGGGAATACAAAAGGAGCTTCCTCATCTATTATCAAGTAACATTTCCTCCCCATTTCCCGCTCTAACCTTGCCTTCGTCTCTCCTTTTCTCCCCCTCTTTTTATCGCTCTTCTCTTCTTCCCATTCCTAGTTATCACTCATCTCACCTTTATTCCTCTAACAATTATTTTTGACAAATGACAGTCACTAATTCCTTTCTCCGCCGCTTCAAGCAAACACTCGCGACGTCATCGAATCCTCTCTGTCATTATGGTTTCGCTATTGGATCCTGTTGTGCAAATATGTTCTCGCGTTTATCGTTCCCAATCATGCCTTGGCGCCAATTTCATTCGTGTTTTTGTGTGTGTGTGTTTTCTTGATTCTCTGTTTTCTTCCTTCTCCTCCTTACTTATTTACTTATTTATTTATTTATTCTCTATCTCTATGCTCACTCTCTTTCACTTTAAGTTTGAAATATCACTTTTTGATTCTCTCTCTGCCTATTTTCCTCATTCGTTCTTCTCGTTCTGCCTTTCCCCTCTTCTTTGTTGTCTCTTTCTTTCTGCATTCCTCTCATCTCCCCTCTTCTTCGTTGTTTTTCTTTCTGCATTCTTCTCATCTCCCCTCTTCTCTGTTGTCCTTCACCTCCTTTTTCAATTTCTCTCTAATTATCTAGTCGTCTCTTTCATTCCTTCTTCAAAGTCCATCTATCAATGCATTAAGCAATCAGCGAATGGGAAGAGGGAAAGCAAAGACGAGATACAAATGGAAGACGAAGGAGAGAACATAATGATAATAAAGGAAAGGTAGAGAGGAAGAAAGAAAAATTAATCAAGAGGTTGAGAGAGGATAAGAAAAGAGAGAGAAAGAGAGAGAGAGAGAGAGAGAGAAACAGAAAGAGACAGACAGAGAGAGAGAAAAACAGAAAGAGAGAGAAAAACAGAAGTGACAGACAGAGAGAGAGAGAAAAACAGAAAGAGACAGACAGAGAGAGAGACAGAAAGAGAGACAGACAGTCATCCAAAACACGAAAAAAAAAAAAATCAATAAAAAAACCTAACCTAGAAAATGTCAAATGGCAACCCTAATGACGAGAACGATAAAAATAACACCAATAAAAGGTGCAATAGCTTCGCACCCATTATTAACGACACTTCAACAAGCTAATAATACACATAAGAGGTGATGCATGTTAGCAATATTGCAAAAAATACGATCACACGCGCTGTCTCAATGGCGAAAATCTATCTCCCAGATATAAAACTACTGAAATTATAGACAGAGAGAGAAGGAAAGACATATAATAATAATTAAAAATGATGGTCAACTTTTAAGTAAATAAAGAAGGAAGGAAAATAAGAAAGAAAGAAAGAAAGAGAGACAAAGACAGAGAGAGGTAATAAAATGAGATAAAAATAAATCTAGTGTAAAAACGTATGTGTGTGTTGAAGAGCAACCTATGTGCATAGTCAGTCACGTGACTAACTATGCACGTGAAAGACTCAATGGACGTGTTAAACAGTCAAACAAACAAACAAGCAAATGTCCGTGAGAATCTATTGATTTGCAGACTCGTACCCAATGCTGCGTACGTGTGGTTAAGAACTATCAAACTATCAGTAATGTGATAATAACAATAATAGTATGAATATTGACAA
>NC_061833.1:4705600-4708100 GCF_019202785.1 Penaeus chinensis
TTTTCCTTTCCGAATAAAAACGACGTCACCGCGAAGAGAACGTAAAGAAAGAAAGGCTGATTTTAGAATATTGGGGGAAAAAAGAAGAGGCAGAGAAGAAAAGAAAAGAACATGGAAATCCTAAAGCGTGCAAGTCGACACCTTTGACCCTGTGTTCTCCTCAATGACAAATGTGATGTATCCTTCTTCCTCTCTCTTTTTCTCTCGCCATGGCCATTGAAAAGGGACAGAAAGAGGAAGAGTGGAAGGGACGTATGATTAAAAGAAGAGGAAGGACAAAAGGAATGGCTACATAAATGGATACAAAGGAGAGATCACAGACGCGGAAGACAAAAGAGGCTGTATGAAATTTGATGTAAATGACAATGGTAGGAAGTGAGAGGGAATGGAAGGGATAAAGGGAGGGAAAAGGAGATGGAGAAATAGCAGAAAAAATAAAGTGAAGAGGGGAGAAGGAGGAGGACGGAAAAATTACTATTCCAGAAAACAGGACGATAACCTGGCGAATAAGAATCGAACTGACACCTAAGGGACCACGAGATACCAATGTTGTATCACCTGTTGCTTCACCTGAGAGAGAGAGAGAGGGAGAGAGGGAGAGAGAGAGAGAGAGAGAGAGAGAGAGAGAGAGAGAGAGAGAGAGAGAGAGAGAGAGAGAGAGAGAGAGAGAGAGAGAGAGAGAGAGAGAGAGAGAGAGAGAGATAGAGAGAGAGAGAGTGAGACAGAGACAGAGACAGAGACACAGACAGACAGCCAGACAGACAGACAGAGAGAGAGAGAATCCCTACACAACCAATGAACAAGCAAGAGACGCAGAAGATAAGGAACACCACCGCCGCCAACCGCAACACCTAACAACAAGTGGAGTCCTTCGCTTCCTTCGCCGTCGACGCCGCCTCCGCGAACGCCAGACGGCCAGACGAGAAGTCGACCATCTCCCGCAATTGAATACCTGCACAGTCAATACGTTTCAGGGAAATTAGAATGACGTTTTCATCACCTGCGCTGGACAGAAATGGGAGAGGGAAAAAATCTGATTGGATGGAGCCCCGCTGAAGACACCTTGAAAGCTCCACGTTCTATCGGGTTTCTAAAATTAGACACGATTCGGAGGCAGAGTGAAACCTTGTGATTTTTGAGACGGTATAGGCATTCTAGCATTTGGTAATTTGATGACACGACCATGCACATGTTCCATACACACATGTATATCCAAATATAGGTAGGCATGCACACACATGAATTCTTTCTCTCCCCCCCCCCCTCTCTCTGTCTCTCTCTCTCTCTCTCTCTCTCTCTCTCTCTCTCTCTCTCTCTCTCTCTCTCTCTCTCTCTCTCTCTCTCTCTCTACACACACACACACACATACACACACATATATACATATATATATTCATATACATACATAGACATATATATACACATACATGTACATATAATACACACACACACACACACACACACACACACACACACACACACACACACACACACACACATACACACACACACACACACATACACATACACATACTCACACACATATATACATATATATTTATATATTTACATATATATACACATACACACACACATATGTGTGTATATATACACACATACACACACATATATGTGTGTATATATACACACATACACACACATATATGTGTGTATATATACACACATACACACACATATATGTGTATATATACACATAGGTACTGGTCAAATAACAATGAATAATTATAATGAAAAAAAAGAAGAAGAATGATAAAAAAAAAATACAACAAACAAGACAGACCATATAGGGTATGGAAACAAGCAAAGGAAGTGAAGAGGGAAAGGTTGGTGCTAATTAATAATAATGTTATCCACGACAGAACAATACTAACGCTAATACAACAATAACCATAATAACAAGAAAACTAGCTAACACGAAAAGCCTAATCAACATTCACAAGCAGGAAAACCAGCTCCCTCCCACACATAAATATAGGCCTATATGCCGTACAAACAGGGCAGCGCCAAGGGGAAAGAACGGGAAAAATAATAATAATGAGGGAGAGAGGGAAGAGATTGGCAGAGGGGATGATGGCGGGGGGAGGGGGGGAGGCAAGGAATAAGGGATTTGAAGGGGGGGGGGGGGTATGTACATTGATACCTTGTATGTGAGTGAGGGAGGCGTGTGTTTGTATGCTGGAATTGCGAACACGCGCGTGTGTGTGATACGGCATCCACTGTGAAGTACTACACTCAGAGAAGTACCACAGTTTTTTTTTTTTTTTTCATTTATACAAGTATAAAGGAAATTTTGTCTGTATATACACACAGAAATGAAAGCCATAGATGTCTGCCTGTGCATATGATGTATTCCTGTACGCAAAATGTGTAAACACACACACACACACACACACACACACACACACACACATAGAGCGAGAGCGAGAGAGAGAGAGAGAGAGAGAGAGAGAGAGAGAGAGAGAGAGAGAGAGAGAGAGAG
>NC_061833.1:4718100-4720600 GCF_019202785.1 Penaeus chinensis
AGAGTTGGAAGATAATTAGAGAGGAGAGAAGGGGAGAAAAATAGGAGAAGGAGGGGAGATAAGAAGAGGAGGCGGGGAAAAGAGAGACGAGGGGAGAGAAGCCACGATGTAATCCTCCGTTCTATTAAGGTAGGGAAAGGGGGAGGAGAGGGGAGAAGAAGGTAAGGGGAAATTGGAATGGGGGAACGAGAAAGACTAGGAGGGGAGGGGAGGGGGGAGGCTAAGGAAAGAAGAAAGGGGAAGGGAGATTAGGGCAGAGCAGAGGGAAGAAGAAGGGTGAAAGGAGGGGAGGGAGAGGGAAGAGTGAGGAGGAAGGGGAAGGGAGAGAGTATGCTCTAGGAGGAGAGGATGAGGCATACAGGGAGAAGGAAGAGAGAAGACAGAGAATGACGGGAGAAGAAAGGAGAGTCGACAAGGAAAGAGGGGAGGGCACAAGAATGTCGGGGAGAGATGAGAGGCGAGAAGGCTTTGTCACAGGACGCAGTGCAGAAGGTCCGCGTCCACGAGAAAGATAATCTCTAATACCAGTCCATCTACTCTACTTATTCGGTATTGCTTTACCTTATTTCCTTTTATTTTCCTCTCTGAACTAGCATTGTACGCATCGTGAAAGTTCGCCCAAGCTCGAGACCGCAATCACAACAAGCCACGAGCTCCCGGCCCTGCTTCCCACGCCCCTCGCCAGCCACGACACGCAGCCACACGCGCTTGCAAACACTTGGGAATATCAGTGACCTATTTCGGCACATTTCTCAACTTCACCGATGTGCCCGCACTCTCCCAGAATACTTGCCTTCTGCAAAAGTGCTAAAATCACTTTAGTCTTGCATCGCTGCATCACTCTACCTCTTCAACCGATGCTTCGCTTTTGCAATGCAATAAGGCTTTGCTCTCGAATTTACGCTATTCCATCAAAACAAAATTTCATTACCGAATTTTTTTTTTTTTTTTTTTTTTGTAATCCACTGAACACAAGCAAGAACACTTTTCAACACCATCAAACCAACGTACATTAACACACTCCATATTACTTCAGAGCCTAAAATATCTCTTATCACATCGCTGAAACCTTGCACCATACCACACCATCGGAACATAACTAGCGGAACACCACACTCCGACAACACAATTCAATTCTCGGTTCCCCTATCGTAGAAACGTGTTGTGAATGGCATATCACACTTCCTTTTATCTATCTCTATAAAAGGAAATACATTCATGACTTCACTTTATTAAATCAGATATGTAATAAGTGTCTCGAACGTATCGACAAGAAAACCAAGCATCAGTCTGTCCTAAAAGAAAACGGAATCAAATATCCGTTTCGGCATCTCTTTCTCTTCCTTTTTTTTCGTACGTCCTTTATTTGTAATTTCTATGCATTTTATTCTCTCGCCGATGACATCTCTCCCTCCGTTTCTTATCTACTTTTCCATCTTCCCATTTCCTCCGTCTGTTCTCTTTTCCGTCCCTATTCCCTCTATTACTTCCTTCTCCAGTCCCTCCCATCTTCCCTCCATCTTCTTTTTCCTTCTTTGTATTCCCCGTCTCTCTCTCTTTCTCTTCCTTGCCGGTATTACGGGATTTTCATGAAATAACTATGCACTATCTACAAGCATGCAACAAACATGCAACAAAGCAGATACTTTGATAAACTTGCTTGCACAGCTTGAATGAAAGCACATGTATTTATCACCAAACAATGGGAAAGGGTATAAGAGTGAAAGAGTGAAAGGAGGGGTGAATGATAAAGAAAAAAAAAGTTAAAGAAAGGAGGAGAAGGGAGGTGTGAGTGAAGGAATGAGAAGAGAGAGTAAGAGATTAGTGAAATAGAGAGGGGGTGGTGGGGAGGGGGGTAGGAGGGTGAAAAAAAGTGAAATGGGGGAATGAGGGGGGGGGGGGGCACAAGAATGAAAGAATGGAAAAAGGAAGGAAAAGAACGAAAAGAAGGGTATGAGAATAAATGAGTGAAAGGGGGGGGGGGGTGGAGATGAGGTAAGGATGGAAGTATAATACTGATTGTCGGGTAGTTAAGAGCTGTGGAATGACGTAAGGTTGAAAGGGTGAAGGGGGGGGAGGAGGGAAGGCAGAACTTCAGGAGAAACGTTAGAGTGAAAACTAGTATGATTACGCAACTTAGGCCCAAACGTAGAAGACAACCTGACAAATAAAAAAAAAAAAAAAAAAAAAAAAAAAAAACAGCAAAAAGAGTGAAAGATCAAAGAAGTGTTAGTAAAAGAGAAGAAAAAACGAAGCGTGACTAAGAGTGCAAGTGTGCCAGAGGGCGCGTATGTGGAAAGAGTGAAGGGAAACGCATTCCCATAATCAGCTGGATAATTGTATAAGGAGACTTACTATTTCCCTACAATAGATTCATATGAATTTGTATATTTCTTCAACAAATGATGCAAATATTGCAATTCTGCATTTCAAGCATATAAATAAAAAACATCATCATGACTGCTATTTAATGATCGTTGGGTAGGAACAACAATGGGAT
>NC_061833.1:4728100-4730600 GCF_019202785.1 Penaeus chinensis
CGAGACGCCGGAGACAAGCGGACGGAGATCTTAAAAGGTCAGCCCGTATGTCTTGAAAGATTATACAGGGTTGCGCCATCTGCCTGTAAGAGGCGGATGGTCTCGCGCGGGGGAAAGAGGGGGAGGAGGAGGGGGAAAGAGGGGGAGGAGGAGGGGGAAAGAGGGGGAGGAGGAGGGGGAGGAGGAGGAGGGGGAGGAGGGGGAGGAGGGGGAGGAGGGGAGGAGGGGGAGGAGGAGGAGGGGGAGGAGGAGGGGGAGGAGGGTGAGGAGGAGGGGGAGGGGGAGGAGGAGGGGGAGGGGGAGGAGGAGGGGGAGGGGGAGGAGGGGAGGGGAGGAGGGGAGGGGAGGAGGGGAGGAGGAGGAGGAAGAGGAGGAGGAAGAGGAGGAGGAAGAGGAGGAGGAAGGGAGGAGGAGGAAGAGGAAGGGGAGGAGGAGGGGGAGGAAGAGGAAGGGGAGGAGGAGGGGGAGGAGGAGGGGGAGGAGGAAGGGGAGGAGGAGGGGGGAGGTTGAGAGAGAGGAGAGAGCCGAGAGGGGGGAGGGGTAAAAGAGGAGAGAGGTGGGAGGGGAAGGCGTTGAGAGGGAGGGAAGGAGAGAAGGGGGAGAAAAGAGGGGAGGAAAAGAGGGGGAGGGAAAAGGAGGAGGGCTAACGAAGAGGGAAAGAGGGCGAAGGAAGAGAGGGAGAGGATTGAGAAAGGGGAATGAGGGGACAGAGGGAGGAGAGGGGATAGGTGAGAGGGAGAGTGATGGGGAGGGTAAAGTTGGAAGAGAAAAGAAGAGAACAGTAAGGGGGGTGGTTAGTAAGGAGAAGGAGGAAGGGAACGAAGAAGAGAGAGGAAGGAGAGGGAGAAGACAAAGGGGACGAAAGGGCTGGAAGAGGAGAGGCAAAGAGAGAGAAGCAGAGAGAGGAATGCAGAAACTGCATGCCGTGCCATCTGCCCGAAGCATGCTAATCCGCGCCCATCCGCTGCACCATCTGGGAGCCGCAGTCGCTACATCGCGCCGAACCGCTTTCGTCCAATGCTTGTTATTCTTTGTACAACGACCAACGCCTGAACGAACTTCTTAACGACATCCCTGAACGAACTCATTTCTTACAAATCGTGAATTAATGCACACCCAGCGCTGCTCTCTCATACAGGATCATCTGAGGGGAGTGGTCTCAGTGGCGCTCCTCTGGATCCTCGGCAGATCAAACCACCTGCGTTTGTGAGGTATCGTTTGGTGGGGGAGCGGCTCGCCACGGAAACGGGAGGGAATATAAAGAGAGGTAAAGAACAGAAAGGAACCAAAGGGAGTGATAAGCAATACACACACACTCTGTATCACTTCCCATAACATAGAGAGAGAGAGAGAGAGAGAGAGAGAGAGAGAGAGAGAGAGAGAGAGAGAGAGAGAGAGGAGAGAGAGAGAGAGAGAGAGAGAGAGAGAAAGAGAAAGAGAAAGAGAAAGAGAAAGAGAAAGAGAGAGAGAGAGAGAGAGACGATAGCGAGAGCACGCTATCGAGCCCGCGCAGCATCTCTTTTTGCGGTCCCTTCCGCAATTCACCGGTCGCGGCGTCACGCCCGGCCGCCCGCCTGGCCCTGTAAACCAAAAACAGAGCTCTCCCCGGCCTTAAACAGCTCACTCGGGGGAGCACAATAACCTCACAGCCACTTCATCTGAAACCTCATACGAGACGCTCACTTCACTCTCCTCCTGCTCCCCCTCTTTATCTCGCTCTGCTTCTCCTCCGCCCCTCTATTCTTTCTCGCATTCTTCCAGAAACTTCCAGCGCTTCGAAAATCACGACTTATATTTTCCACTGGCGCGCAGAGTCTCCTTTGCTTTTGTTCTTCTTGCTCTTTCATTTCTCCCGCCATGCCTTTTATGTTCTGTCTATCTTTCGTCCATATCTCTCTCTCTCTCTCTCTCTCTCTCTCTCTCTCTTTCTCTCTTTCTCTCTTTCTCTCTTTCTCTCTTTCTCTCTTTCTCTCTTTCTCTCTTTCTCTCTTTCTCTCTTTCTCTCTTTCTCTCTCTCTCTCTCTCTCTCTCTCTCTCTCTCTCTCTCTCTCTCTCTCTCTCTCTCTTTCTCTCTTTCTCTCTCTCTCTCTCTCTCTCTCTCTCTCTCTCTCTCTCTCTCTCTCTCTCTCTCTCTCTCTCTCTCTCTCTCTCTCTCTCTCTCTCTCTCTCTCTCTCTCTCTCTCTCTCTCTCTCTCTCTCTCTCTCTCTCTCCCTCTTTCCTTCTGTCTTTCTCATTCTCTCTGTCTCTCTCCCATTCTCTGTCTGTCTGTCTCTCATTCTATCTGACTCTCTCTCCCATTCTGTCTGTCTGTCTGTCTGTCTGTCTGTCTGTCTGTCTGTCTGTCTGTCTGTCTGTCTGTCTGTCTGTCTGTCCCTCCCTCTCCCCTTTCTCTCACTCTCACTGTCTCCCCCTTTCTACCCATTTCTCTCATTCTCCTCCTTTCTCCCTCTTTTTCTCTCTCCTTTCTTTTCTTTCTTTCCATCACCCTCTCTTGTCCCA
>NC_061833.1:4743100-4745600 GCF_019202785.1 Penaeus chinensis
CCTCCTTGAAATCCTTCAGTCACTTCCGTTTTCTTCTCTTCAGTCATTCTAACTTTAAACATGTTTGTCCATGTTTCCTTTTCAGCATTCCCCGCAAGCTCCCTTTCTCGCGTCAAAGAGTAAGCGAGAGTAGGAACCAGTGATAGAGGGATTGAATGAGAGGCTGGAGGTAGGGAGGGAAGGAAGGGAGGGAGGAGGGAGGGAGGAGGGAAGGAGGGAGGGAGGGAGGGAGGAAGGGAGGGAGGGAGGGAAGGAGGGAGGGAGGGAGGGAGGGAGGGAGGGAGGGAGGTAGGGAGGGAAGGAGGAAGGAGGAAGGAAGGAAGGAAGGAAGGAAGTAAGGAAGGAAGGAGGGAGGGAGGAAAGGAAGGAGGAAGGGAGGGATGAAAGAGGGAAGGAGAGAGAGAGAGAGAGAGAGAGAGAGAGAGAGAGAGAGAGAGAGAGAGAGAGAGAGAGAGAGAGAGAGAGAGAGAGAGAGAGAGAGAGAGTGAGAGAGAGAGAAAGAGAAAGAATAAGCGAATGTGTTCAGTATATGAATGAATGACAACAAAAACACTCGAAATCATAAATTTCAATTTCGTAGATTTTGCGAATGACAGGAGTGGATTCTCAAAGCCGCACTGCCACTTTACGAGCAATTATTTTACGGCCCAGTCGATGCATCCAAGCTCACGGCAACACCACTGCACGAACATTTTTTGCCTCTTTCTTTTCGTGTGTGTGTGTGTGTGTGTGTGTGTGTGTATGTGTGTGTGTGTGTGTGTGTGTGTGTGTGTGTGTGTGTGTGTGTGTGTGTGTGTGTGTGTGTGTGTGTGTGTGTGTGTGTGTGTGTTTGGGCGTGCGTGTGTGTGTATCTTCCTCATCTTGAGATATGTCATAAGAATCGAGAACAATGCAAATGCAGTTGACAATTACAGGAAGCGGAGGCTGGCAGCCTTGTCGACATTGCTGATGACGTAACAACACACTGATAAGGATCGTTACCGCTAACAAGAGGGAGGGAGGAATAAAACGAGGAATTGAACCACTAGCAAAGCTTCCAAGACAGGAGACGGACACATCCACGCAGACAGACAAATCCCATCCGAGCGGGTACAGCCAAGCCGTTCCCCCGACACGCCCGAATACCGACAAACAAAAGATCATTTGCGTACAAAAAAATAACTCCGGGCGGCCCCAGCCTCCTTTATAACCAAGCTGATCCACCTGAATGGACTTCTTGATTAGACCGTGAGTTTTATGGCGACGACAGATGGATATCAAGGACGGCAGCACGGAGGCACGAGAGCGCTGGGGAATGAGGCGGCCGCTGGGGAATGAGGCGGCCGCTGGGGAATGAGGCGGCCGCTGGGGAATGAAGCGACCGCTGGGGAATGAGGCGACCGCTGGGGAATGAGGCGACCGCTGGGGAATGAGGCGGCCGCTGGGGAGAACAGCCGCTCGCTCGCCGCGCCCGGGGAGGCTTTCCCCAGCTATTTCCCTCGTTCGTCGATTGCGTTATTCGATTCGCTTCTATTTCATTTTTTTCTCATCCTTCTCCTCGTCTTAATTCATTCTCTCTACTGTCCTGTCTGTTTCCCTCTCTTCTTCCCACTTTTCAATTCTTTCATCTCTCTTTCTCTCTCTCTGAATGTATATGTATATATATATATATATATATATATATAGATAGATAGACAGATAGGTGTATGTGTATATATATATATATTGTCTCTATCTCTAAACATCTATCTTTCTGTAAGTCTGTCTTTCCATCTCGTCCTCTTTGCCTCTCCTTCCTTACCCCTTCCTACCCGTCCTTCCTTCTCGGGTGATTAAGGTCTCAAACCAACTAGAAAATGTCTTCTACCTTGTCCCTCCCCTTCTCCCTCCATCCTTACCCTCTCTTATCCCTTTCATTTTCATCGCCATCGCCTCTCCCCTATTTACTAAATTCCCTCTCCCTCCCTATCGCTCCTTTTCCCATCTCCTCTCTATCTCCATCACTCCTCCCTTTTCTCATCTCCTCTCTACTCTCAACGCCCCTTCCCTCTCTACTCATATAACCCCTCCCTCTCCTCCCCCCTTCCCCCCTCCTCTGCTCCCCCAACCGAAAGAATGATAACCGGCAGCAAACAGCAGTCAATGTGGCGTCACCCTGTCTGGCAGAGCGCGATGATCAGCTCTCTAATGGTGATCTCGCCGCAGCCAAAATGTCGCTCCGAGTTAGGTTAGAGGACGGGGAATTTTCTCTCTCGGAAACGGGGGAAAAGATGAGGGTCTATAAGCATGTCAGGGTAGTTTTTTTAAAGCTATTTTCTTATTTTTATTTCTGGCTGTCCGTCTGATTGGGATCATGCTACTTATTTGTCTACCTGGCTTCCTGTTTATCTGTTTGTATAGGAAAAGAGATAATCAGCGAAGAAAGAAGAAAACAAAATAAGACAGCCAGGCAGAAAAGCATCACGTTCTTTTAACAAGTTATACAACACGTCATATCATATATATACACACCTGCGTGTGT
>NC_061833.1:4760600-4770600 GCF_019202785.1 Penaeus chinensis
AAGGCCGTAAACAGGGGCAAACAACCGAATGCACGCAGAACGGAACAAACATTATTCACGTAAACAGGTTCGCCTCAATAAACACATGCTAGAAGAGGGCAAGGGGATTTAAGATTTCGATTTGGAATTAACATCCGCCATTTGCATGAACACAAGCCTCCGCGATGAATGAAAGGGCATTCGATCTTATTTTGAACCCGAGGAACAAAAGAGCATCGCCTTCTTATTCAATGTCGTTTCGAAGCCGAGACAACATCCGGCGGAACTTGCATGCAATAAGAGCGATAAATCAAAGTTTAAAGTTGTACTCATTTTCCTTCGTTTGTTTGTTCGTTTTTACATCGATCCTCGCGCTCTAGAACTAAAAAACTAAAATGACCATGATTTACACCATTTCTATAATCCTACGAATCTCCTTTTTATAAACCTTAAATACCTTAACTTACTCTAAAGATAAAAGATAAATAAATAAGCTTCGAAATGCAAGAATGAAACGAAAAGAAGAAAAACAAATGAAGATTAACAAGCCAAAACAGAGCCCACGGCACCAGCTCCCGTCGGCGTATGGAAAGCCAAGACAATATTTCAACCATATTGGCTTATCAGTTACGAAATTTCCTGCAGGTGGTTCTCCCGCTTGATAACACAGACAAATACCATTATCGCGTACGGCCGGAGACAGCATTAAGCAAGCAACATTGCAACAATCCTTACTGTATTATATTCGTAAAATCTTTTAACGCATATGGGTTATGTACTTATATTACCTAAATGGCATTTTTTACTTGTGCAACAGTTATCGCCTGTGTAATATTTATCACCTATGAGAAAATGAGAAGGCTCTTATAAAAATCATTCACCGCAGGAGGCTGATAATACTGCAATTCGTCAATCTATCAATCAATTTCTTCTTATAATTCAGTATCATTTCTATAACACGTTATTGTTATCTCTATCGCCGCTAGTTCCGTACAAAATAAATAAATAAAAGTTTCAACTTGGTGAACAGAAAAAAAAAAAAATAAATAAATAAATAAATAAATAAAAATCCATCAATATATTCACGTACTTTGAACAAATAACTTTAGAAAATGGAGTCTAATGAGTCCCTTGTCTGCCTTCCCCTTTTCCGGAGAAACAACAATAACCATGTCAGAGATTTCGACGTAAAAATGCACTTATCACAAAAATGATCCTTTACATCAATCGTGTTGGAATTCAGATGGAATCGTTCGGTTGGAAATGCGCAATTCAGACACAAGACAAAAAAAAATATATATATAAAAAATATGACTTTTTTTTTTTCATTTGTAGGATCAATGACGTTTGCAACGCTCTCTAATTCGAGTCATTGAAGCTTGTAAAACAAAATACACGTAAATGTCATTTGTTTCTTTTACTATCTTTTTATCGCGTATTTTAAATCAACATCACTTAGATTTTTCTATTCGTACATTAATCATGCAAGCAGCCTTCTGGTTATAACATTTTTTTGAAACGATACAATAATCACTCAAATATTACGAACATATACATTCACAATTAAATATATTCAGGGTCCCTCTCTCTAATATATCTCTATCTGTCTACCTCTTTATGTGTATATATGCACATACATACATGCATACAAATACATACATACATACATATATACATTAATACACCCACCCACAACCACAACCAACCACCCACCCCCACCCACACACAAACACGCTATGTGTGTGTGTGTGTGTGTGTGTGTGTGTGTGTGTGTGTGTGTGTGTGTGTGTGTGTGTGTGTGTGTTTGTGTGTGTGTGCGTGTGTGTGTGTGTAAGTTTATACACATATGCATATATACTTATATGCATACATGCATGTATACATACATATATCAATACATACATACAGATATACATATATACAGTGTATGTGTATATATATATATAATAAATAATATATACATATATACAGTATATATATATATATATATATATATATATATATATATATATAGATATATATAGATAGATAGATAGGTACATATATGTAAATATACATATATATGCATATATATACATGTGTATACATATTATACATATATACATGATATATATATATACATATACATATACATACATACATACATACATATACACACACACACACACACATTTTTTAGATCTAGCCTTTTCATTACCCCCTCCCCTCAAAAAGGATTTTCCCGTCGCTTCGGGTTCTCAGAAGTCATTACTTTCATTGCCGGTAGAATCCAGCCGCCCAAAGAGATCCCATCCCACATCTTTCTCACACCTCCACCCGCTTTCGATATCTCCCCTTCTCAATATCCAATCCCACTCTCGCGTCCGTCAGCCTCCGCCTGTGTGTGTGTGTGTGTGTGTGTGTGTGTGTGTGTGTGTGTGTGTGTGTGTGTGTGTGTGTGTGTGTGTGTGTGTGTGTGTGTGTGTGTGTGTGTGTGCGTCTATCTGTCTGTCTCGTTTATCTATCTTGCTGCTTTCCGATATTTCTCTTTTTTCCCTTTTTTTCTGTTTGAAATTCCCCACTTGCTTTAAATTAATCGCTAACTAACATTTATTCTAGTGACCATGCAAGAGAAACCTCAGGTTGTATTATCTCAATTTCTGCCTGTCAAGATATGGATGGCTATTATCTAAACTGCATCCGCCCTCCCTCCTCTCTCTCTCTCTCTCTCTCTCTCTTCTCTCTCTCTCTCTCTCTCTCTCTCTCTCTCTCTCTCTCTCTCTCTCTCTCTCTCTCTCTCTCTCTCTCTCACACACACACTCTCACTCTCAATATGTGTGTGTGTGTGTGTGTGTGTGTGTGTGTGTGTGTGTGTGTGTGTGTGTGTGTGTGTGTGTGTGTGTGTGTGTATGTGTGTATATTTACACGTGTATGTCTATCTGCAAGTAAATGTAGGAACATATATATGGGTGAATATCGTTGGGTACAAGCATTAGTTTAAATGCATGCTCAGGGCCATAGATGCAATCATACAAATGTATACATACATACATACATGTCTTAATATACACACATACACACGTACATAGTGTGTATACATCTTAAACTTCTCTTCCCTTCCCTGTGAATTTCATCCCTTGCCCCACCACTTCCTCTCCCGCCTTCCATTCTCTCCAGCCTCCACACACACACACACACACACACACACACACACACACACACACACACACACACATACACACATACACCCCCCCCCCCACACACACACACGCACACACACGCACACACACACACACGCACACACACGCACACGCACACACACGCACACACACACACGCATGCACACGCACATACACACACACGCACAAACATGTATGTATGCATGTATGTATATATGTATGTGTGCACACACACACAAACACACACACACACACACACACACACACACACACACACACACACACACACATACGCACGCACGCACACGCACATACACACACACGCACAAACATGTATGTATGCATGTATGTATATATGTATGTGTACACACACACACACACATATATATATATGTATATATATGTATATATGTATATATAAGTATATATGTATATATATGTATATATGTATATATATATGTATATATGTATATATGTATATATGTATATATATATTTATAAATATATATATATATATATATAACATATACATTATAAACCCTCACATAAAATAAATCGCGGCCATAAAAACCTCTCGACGAACCCTTCAGAGAAACAAGAGCAACAAACAAAAGCCATTCGCCTAGACCCCCCTACTCCCCCCCACTCCCCCCCCCCCACAAAACCACTAGACACGCGGTAACAATAACCAGCGCTCCTTTAAACACAAGACAAATAGTTCTCACAGTGAAAACCGGGACAAGAAAACGAGAAGGAGTGAGACGAGAGAGGAGGTAAACGGGAGAGAAAAGAAAGAAGAAGGAAGAAAAAAGTGGACGAGGACAGGAAGAGGGAGAGGGAGAGGGAGGGAGGGAGGGAGGGAGGGAGACTGAGAGAGAGACTGAGAGAGACTGAGAGAGACTGAGAGAGAGAGAGAGAGAGAGAGAGAGAGAGAGAGAGAGAGAGAGAGAGAGAGAGAGAGAGAGAGAGAGAGAGAGAGAGAGAGAGAGAGAGAGAGGGGGGGGGGGGGGACGGGGGGATACGTTCTAAAAGAGAAAGAGGACAGGGAGAGGGAAACAGGAAGGGAAAGTAGGAAGAAGGAAAGGCTGGTGGGGAGAAAAAGGGAGAGGAATGGGGAAGGGAGAGGAAAGAAGGGAGAAGGGGGAAAACAGGGTATGGGAGTAGAAAGAGACGATTAGATGAAACAAAGAGGAGAAAGGGAGGATAAAAAAAGATAGGCGTGAATAAGAAGAGGGAAAAAGGGGGAGGGAGAAAAAACGAAAAGTTTAAGCAGATAAAAAGAGACGAGGGTGAAAGAAGGAAAGGAAGAGGGATAGGGAGAAACAGGTAAAGGTTAGAGGAGAAGCAGAGGACGAGAATAGGAGGGAAGGAGAGGGAAGATGAACGAAAGTGAAAATAGGAGGAAAACGTCAGAGGGGAGAAGGAGGGGAACACGAGGAGAGGAAGAAGGAGGAAAAGGAGGAGTGAAATAAGTGAGGACGAAAAGAGAGAAGGAATCAAGAGAGAATAAGAACCGAGTTAAAATGAAGGGGAATGTAATAGAAAAGGAAAAGACAAGCAATGGAAATAACAGTAATTAACAAGACGGAAGGAAAAGAAAAGGAAGGAAATTCATAAGAAAGGAATGAAAATCAAGGAAGGTCTGGCACCCCCCCCCCCACCCCTAAAGCCACCTTCAGTAGCCTCCCTCCCCCCCTCTCCCTTGCTCCCTACTTCAGCTCTCTGGCACCGGATCCCTGACGCAGTGTAAACATCGCGAAGAGTTCACTTCAAGTCTCTCTCTCTCTCTCTCTCTCTCTCTCTCTCTCTCTCTCTCTCTCTCTCTCTCTCTCTCTCTCTCTCTCTCTCTCTCTCTCTCTCTCTGGCTCTCTCTGGCTCTCTCTGGCTCTCTCTGGCTCTCTCTCTGGCTCTCTCTCTGGCTCTCTCTCTTTCTTTCTCTCTGGCTCTCTCTCTTTCTTTCTCTCTCTCTCCCCCCCCCTCTTTCTCTTTCTCTTTCTCTTTCTCTTTCTCCCTCTCTCCCTGTCTCTCTCTCCCTCTCTCCCTCTCTCCCTCTCTCGCTCTCCCTCGCTCTCTCGCTCTCCCTCGCTCTCTCGCTCTCTCGCTCTCTCTCTCTCGCTCTCTCTCTCGGTCTCTTTCTCTCCCTCTCTCGCTCTTTCTCTCTCTCTCTCTCCCTCTCTCGCTCTCTCGCTCTCTTGCTCTTTCGCTCTCTCTCTCTCCCGCTCTCTCGTTCTCCCTCTCTCGCTATCTCTCTCTCCCCCTCTCGCTCTTGCTCTCACCATTTCACTAACTCACTCACTCATTCTCGGTAAATATCAATAACAACAGCGAGACAATAATAATATCAATAATAATAATAATAATATTAATAATAATAATAATAATAATAATAATAATAATAATATTAATAATAATAATAATAATAATATTAATAATAATAACAACAACAGTAATAATAAAATAAAACAATTACAACCATCTTCCACTTCCTCCTGCCTAGCACACTGCACCACGACGGCGAAAGCGCAGCGTGCAACATCTGCAAGCTTCCGGTCCGACCACGAGAGGAAAACAGAAGGGCTCTTGTCTGTTGGCACCGCGGCCGATTCGACGCACAGACCCGAGGGAGGAGGGTGTTGGGGAGAACAAGGGTGGGCGAAGGAGCGATAGATATAAATTGTTGGAGAGCCGGGCTGAGGGATGAGGAACAGGAAGGGGGAGTAGACAGAGGGAGGGAGGGAGGGAGGGAGGGAGGGAGGGAGGGAGGGAGGGAGGGAGGGAGGGAGGGAGGGAGGGAGGGAGGGAGGGAGGCAGGAGGGAGGGCCGGGCTGAGGGATGAGGAACAGGAATGGGGAATAGACAGAGGGAGGGAGGGAGGGAGGGAGGGAGAGAAGAAGAGCGGAGAGAATAGGAGAAAAGAGAAGAGAAAAGAAATGAAAAGAAGAAAGAGAGAGAGAGAGAATGAGAGAGAGAGAGAGAGAGAGAGAGAGAGAGAGAGAGAGAGAGAGAGAGAGAGAGAGAGAGAGAGAGAGAGAGAGAGAGAGAGAGAGAGAGAGAGAGAGAGAGAGAGAGAGAGAGAGAGGGGGGGGGGGCGATATGTGTCCATATGCGTCTGAGTGACCGAGGCTTCCTGACAATCTATTTTCTATCCCGCCACTGATTGTTTTTCGTGCTAGGGACCCTGCATCACTTTGTGCATGAGAGTATGCCTCCGTGTGTTTGCTTGCTTTTTCCTTTGCACACCTTTCTGCATTATATCTTCACCCCCCCCCCTCCCTACTGCACGAGGAAACAAAAACAATGGATTTTAAATAGCGGGAAAAAAATGACAAAATAAAAATTAAAAAGAGAGAAGGGGCTAAGAAGAGGAAAGAGTAAATGAGGAAAAGTGTGATGAAGCGAAAAAGAGAAAAGGGGGAGAGAGGAAGATAGGTGAGACAGAGAAAAAAGAATAAAAAGGAGAAGAATGAGTTCGGTGACGATACGAAATCAAGAAAAAATACGCTATGAGATAAAAAAGTGAAGTGGGAAAAAAAAGAAAAACAAAAAGACCTTCTGTTTAAAGAAAAACAGCGGTACACGATCAAGAAAAAAAAAAAGGAATAAAAAAAAAGAAAAACGAAGAAAGGAAAGAGTGTCCCAAGAAAAGTAATGAGTTAGGAGCTCACCAAGTACGGTCTTGAAGAGAGCCGTGAGAAAACGGTCGCGGTGAGGTTTTAAGACCTATATATAGAAGGGATGATCGACCGTAGATTGTTGGAGATGAATGAGGAAATTTCCCCAGTCTCAAAATCTCCCGCTCTTTCTTCTCCGTGCTGCCTGTGTCTCTAAATCATAATATGTTCGTCTTTCTCTCTCGCTCTCGCTCTCGCTCTCTCTCTCTCTCTCTCTCTCTCTCGCTCTCTCGCTCTCTCGCTCTCTCGCTCTCTCGCTCTCTCGCTCTCTCGCTCTCTCGCTCTCTCGCTCTCTCTCTCTCTCTCTCTCTCTCTCTCTCTCTCTCTCTCTCTCTCTCTCTCTCTCTCTCTCTCTCTCTCTCTCTCTCTCTCTTTCTCTCTCGCTCTCCTTTTTATCCTTATACTTACCTTGTTAAGGCTTTTCACTACGACAAGAAATAAAACACTGCTTCTAAACCCTTTGTTCTCTTTTTGTTTGTTTTTTATTGCAATAAAATTCCAGCTTGTTTACACACCAACTGCCCTCACTCAGCAGTGCAAAAACACGGCCTAAATAAGTGAGCAAGTCCACGTGCGTTGTCTGTAAAAATAATGATTAAACCTCGCAAATGACTGACACGCGCTAAAACGACTTCTAAAGTTTGAGATAGCAAGGCGCCCATTGTTCTCAAGTCTCTTTAACAAGCGTCTGAGAAGTGCGTCACTCAGACGGGTGACATCAGCGTCATAAGCACAGTGACGGGTAGAAAATACTACAAAAATACTGGAGTGTAATGTCACATTTTTTGTTTATCTAATAAATGTTTGCAACTTTTCGGGCGAAGGAGAAAAAAAACGAGAAAAGAAAACTCTTTTCGGGGAAAAAAATCTCACCACGGTAAAAAAATGAAGATTATCCTTAGCTTCCTTCCAAAAGGCTGCTCATCCTCAAAAGGGTACATATTTTTCCGAAGAGCCAAATTTTAGCGTTGCAAAATCGAGACTTTATCGTTATGCTTCCTTCTCCAGAACATGCAAAGCTTCGCATTCATTAGGAGTGAGAAGTCCTTTAAGTAAATACATAACTACACTTATAATTCTATACTGATTCAACGAACCAATTAACTTTACGTTTAGATTTCCTTTTATCCATTTTCCTCACTTTCCCCATCTTTCACTCTTCTTTCATATCTATCATATTTCTTTTTTTTCTGAACCATATCACGCCCGTCAGCCTCCCTCCCGTATTAACTATCTCTATCATGCATCATCTGTGGCGAGGAAATTGAAAGATTCTTCCCGGTCATTCTTGCTTCAGATGTCCGACCTTATCTCCTGTTATCGTCTACGGACGTCCCTCGGTTTTCTTTCTCCTCTCTCCTACCCCTCTTTCTCCTCCTCCTCTTCTTCCTCTGCTTCCTCTTCCCCCATCTCTTCCTCCTCCCCTTTTCACTCTAATCGAGCCTCGTAAAAAAATCTATGATCTATTAATTTTTATTTCATTATCTAAAAAAAAAACACGGCAAGCAAATCAGCAATTGCGTTCACCGTGCACGAATGTTTTCGTAATAAAACGACCATGAACCGTACTTTTCCCCACAGACCCCCCTTTAACCCCCTTAGAAATAGCAAGGGAACTCCCTGACCACATTCCAAGCACGCTTTGATTAAGAAATTCCCAGGAAACCTAAAACATTTCAGACACGCATGGGGAAGAAGGTGAAGGCGATGGGGAGAGGAGGGGAGGGGGAGGAGGGGAGGGGAGGGGGAGGAGGTGAAGGCGATGGGGAGAGGAAGGGAGGGGGAGGAGGGGAGGGGAGGGGGAGAAGGGGAGAGGAGGGGAGGGGGAGAAGGGGAGGGGGAGAAGGGAAGAAGGTGAAGGCGATGGGGAGAGGAGGGGAGGGGGAGAAGGGGAGGGGAGGGGGAGGAGGTGAGGGCGATGGGGAGAGGAGGGGAGGGGGAGAAGGGGAGGGGAGGGGGAGGAGGTGAAGGCGATGGGGAGAGGAGGGGAGGGGGAGAAGGGGAGGGGAGGGGGAGAAGGGAAGAAGGTGAAGGCGATGGGGAGAGGAGGGGAGGGGGAGAAGGGGAGGGGAGGGGGAGGAGGTGAAGGCGATGGGGAGAGGAGTGGAGGGGTAGGAGGGGAGGGGAGGGGAGGGGGAGAAGGGGAGGGGGAGAAGGGAAGAAGGTGAAGGCGATGGGGAGATGAGGGGAGGGGGAGAAGGGGAGGGGAGGGGAGAAGGGGAGGGGAGGGGGAGAAGGGGAGGGGAGGGGGAGAAGGGGAGGGGGAGAAGGGAAGAAGGTGAAGGCGATGGGGAGAGGAGGGGAGGGGGAGAAGGGGAGGGGAGGGGAGAAGGGGAGGGGAGGGGAGAAGGGGAGGGGAGGGGAGAAGGGGAGGGGAGGGGGAGAAGGGGAGGGGAGAGGAGAAGGGGAGGGGAGGGGAGAAGGGGAGGGGAGGGGGAGAAGGGGAGGGGAGGGGGAGAAGGGGAGGGGGAGAAGGGGATGGGGAGAAGGGGAGGGGGAGAAGGGGAGGGGGAGAAGGGAAGAAGGTGAAGGCGATGGGGAGAGGAGGGGAGGGGGAGAAGGGGAGGGGAGGGGGAGAAGGGGAGGGGAGGGGAGAAGGGGAGGGGAGGGGGAGGAGGGGAGGGGAGGGGGAGAAGGGGAGGGGAGGGGAGAAGGGGAGGGGAGGGGGAGAAGGGGAGGGGAGGGGGAGAAGGGGAGGGGGAGAAGGGAAGGGGAGAAGGGGAGGGGGAGAAGGGAAGGGGAGAAGGGGATGGGAGGAACAGAGGGCGAGGTAGGGACAGGCAGAGGGCCAAGAGGCGGGGGAGAGAGAGCGGGAGAGGGCAAAGTGGAAAGGTAAAAAGGGGGTGGGGGAAAGAGAGCGGGAGAAAGCAAAGGGAACAGGGGGAAAAACGGAAGAAAAATAAGCAGAGGGAGGAAAAACGAAGGTTCGCAAACACCACCCACGACTTCAGCCGAGATTTTGGATTCCGAACTCGTCGGGGAAGGCGCGGATGCTGTCCCGACGCCAATGGATCTCGATGAAGAGTTGTAAAAGGAAAGCCTGGCTGTCTGTTGCTGTCATCAGTGTTGTCAAATTCATTATTTTTCGCGGGTATTCAAAATTTTGGCTTAAATAATTATTGTTATCCGCATTATCATTGTCGTCATTATCATTGCCATTGAAGTCATTAATACTATCATCAGGTGACAGAT
>NC_061833.1:4775600-4778100 GCF_019202785.1 Penaeus chinensis
ACATAACGACCATTGCCTCTACTGGATCTCCGTCGCCGCCACAGGGAATCATAAACGTGACTTAGACCAAGCGGGGCAAAGGGGCTGGTCCTTTACAGCCGTCACTGCTTTTATTTTTCGTGCAAGGGCCCGTCCTATTTTTAATACTCCAACTCTTGTTATTCATCCATTTCCTAGAGACAAAGGTTCACATTTATAAAAGAAACACAGAACACCCACATACATACCCACGCTTATACGCTAAAACTAAAAATATTCTTTACATCACTTTGACATTTATAAAAAGTTTCAATCCAGAGAGAGAGAGAGAGAGAGAGAGAGAGAGAGAGAGAGAGAGAGAGAGAGAGAGAGAGAGAGAGAGAGAGAGAGAGAGAGAGAGAGAGAGAGAGAGAGAGAGAGAGAGAGAAAGAGAGATTAGTAAAAGTGAGAGTAAGAACTAGCAAAAATGAGTGTTTGCAAGAGCGAGTGTGTGTGTGTGTGAGCGTGGGTATATCCAGCGAAATCCCTCTCCCTCTTCGCCAGCCTGTGTTCTTCTCTCTCCCTATCCCTCTCCTTCCTTCATTACAGTAGACCAGAAGAAAAGATCTTTTTTCTCTCTCTTAGGTGTCTTCCCTGTAAACACGCCATGCCTCTTGTCTCCTTCCTTTCGCTCTGCCTCCCCCACCCCCCTCCATCTCCCCCTTCTCCCTTCCCTCCAGCCTCCTCCACCCCACCTCTCCCCCTTCTCCCCCTTACCCTCTCCCCGGACCTCTTGTTTCTCTCGCCATCCACCTCATTTACTCCTTCCTTTTCACCCATCTTTCTTGCCTCTCTGTCTTCGCTTTGTGTATCCGGTTTCCCTCCATTCCTGCTCCCCATCGATTCACTCTCCCATTAACTACCCCTTTATCAAACAGAATTTCCAAATCGATAAAAACAACGCTCTTACTTTCCCTCTACATCTCAGCTCACGTCCCCTCTTATCTTATTTTCTACTTTCATGCAAAGTAATCAAACTTGTCTTCATATTTTAACCGTCCATCGCGCTCCACCTTTGACCTTTAGCTGCACAGACGTGTCGGGACTGGCGGCCCCACATAACAATGATGACGATGATGAAGATGACGGTGATGGTGATATTAAGAGTACTACTACTGACAATAAGAAAGATAAGAATGATAATGGTGACGATGATAATAGTAATAATATCAATAGTGATGATGATGGATAGTAATAAAAATACCAATAATAATAATAATAATAATAATTACAACAATAATGACAACAATAATAGTAATAATAATAATAGCAATAATAACAACAATAATAATTGTAATAATAGTAATAATAATAATAACAGTAATAGTAAGAGTAATAATAGTAATAAAAACAATAGTAATAATAATAACAATAATATCAATGATAATATAATAATGACAACAACAACAACAATAATAATAAAATAATAATAATAATAATAACAATAATATTAATAACAGCAATAATAATAATAATAACAACAACGATAATAATTACATGAATAAAATACTAATAATGATAAAAATATCAACAATAGTAAAAGATATAACGAGGATGATGATACTAACGATAATAACAATAAGAACAATAATGACAATAAAAAATAACAAGAAAACAAATAACAATGATTATGATTATAATGAAACAGTCATATAAACAACATTAATTATAATATACTAAAATGAAAGTAACACGAGAAGAAGAATATTCATGAGAGAGAATAGGATATCAATGAAAATAAACATAACACAGTCATAACAATAACAATTATTAAATAAATAATAATAATAATGATAATATAACTACTATTAATAACAATAATAATAATATTAACAGTAGTAGTAGTAGTAGTGAATAATAATAATAGCAATAATAGTAGTAGTAATAATAATAATAATAATAATAATAATAATAATAATAATAATAATAATAATAATATCAATAATAACAATAATAATAATAATGATAACAATAACAACAACAATAATAAAAATAATAATAATAATAATAATAATAGTAATAGTAATTGAAATAATAATAAGAATAAGAATAATAACAATAATTATAATAATAATAACAATAATTATAATAATAATAACAATAATTATAATAATACAAAAATAAAATAAAATAATAAAATACTACTACTACTAATAAAAATAATAATATTAATTATTATTATAATTATGAAATAATAAAATAATAATAATAAGGATAAAAATAATAACAACACCAATAATAATAACGACAATAACAATAATGACTATCACAATGATATGCTGATGCTGTCGTTCATGATGATGATATTAATGACAATGACAAATACAAACACCAAGAAAAAACAACAATTCCAACAACCATCCGAACACTAAAGCTCAAAACGAACACATTCAGAGCCCACCAACGCATCCGGACACGCCCGCCCGCGCTGACTCGGCCCCCTCACAAAGCGAACGCAGCGAAGACCCGCACTGAAACTTTC
>NC_061833.1:4785600-4798100 GCF_019202785.1 Penaeus chinensis
GGAGAGAGAGAGGGGGGGAGAGAGGGAGGGAGGGGGAGAGAGAGAGAGAAAGAGAAAGAGAGAGAGAGAGAGAGAGAGAGAGAGAGAGAGAGAGAGAGAGAGAGAGAGAGAGAGAGAGAGAGAGAGCGAGAGAGAGAGAGAGAGAGAGAGAGAGATTCAAGTAACAGGCTATTTGGAAGGCACTGACTCATTGCATTTAATTTGCATAAACACAGACGTCAGGGAAATAAAGAAAGGAAAACAAACTAATATTGAAAGATCAAAGATGCATGTTGCAGATGGACTTAAGTACAGTCTTCATGTGCAGATGATGATGGAAAAGTAACTGTTAACAGAGACTTAATAGAATGAGGGAAGTAGGCGGCGAAGGAGGAGGAAGAGGAGGAGGAGAAAGAGTAGGAGTAGGAGGAGGAGGAGGAGTAAGAGGAAGAAGAAGAAGAAGAAGAAGAAGAAGAAGAAGAAGAGGAGGATAAGAATCTATCTATGTATTTGCTTATCTTTATCTAAATGTATATCTCTATATCTATCTATCTTTATCTATCTATATACAATGTAAGTATGTATAAATACAGCATCGAGTTCAATCTAGTAATGTTATATAAACATACACACAAATTAAATATAAATGATAAAGAGACTGTGGAAACTGCAGCTGAGACTAGTAGCAGAATCGCCCGAAGCAAGATAATTACAATGTTCCTTTTCAGGCCATCGATCAGAAAATCTAACGTCGAGATCAACATCAGTTTCAACCTCAACATCATTGTTCTTGCCATGCTGATGCAATCTCCATTTGTTATCGATGATATTAAAATGATTACAGTCGGTCAGAAAAAAAAAATGGATGAATAAAAATAAAATTATTATTATAATTTCAAAATCTACAATTTAGGAAATAAGTAGAAACAGTAGAAGAAAAAAATATGAACTATAACGTGAAAATTCCGACAAGATAGAATCAACTTTCCATGTTGATCAAGTTGTACCTTGCAAGCTCTACATTATGACACTACCTATCCCTCTCCTATCACCCCAGCCCCCGTCTCTCGGGTCCCTGCTTTAAAAGTTTACGAAGTTAGCATCATCATAACCGCTGCTGATGCATATTCGTCGGTCATTCGTTTTTCAAAGTTCTGAGAGAGAGAGAGAGAGAGAGAGAGAGAGAGAGAGAGAGAGAGAGAGAGAGAGGGAGAGAGAGAGAGAGAGAGAGAGAGAGAGAGAGAGAGAGAGAGAGAGAGAGAGAGAGAGAGAGAGAGAGAGGAGAGGAGGGAGGAGGAAAGTAATGAGAGAGAGAAGAGAGATAGGGGAGGGACAGAGAGAGAGAGAGAGAGAGAGAGAGAGAGGGAGAGAGAGGGGAGAGAGAGAGAGAGAGAGAGAGAGAGAGAGAGAGAGAGGAGTGAGGAGGGAGAGAGAGGAGAGAGAGAGAGAGAGAGAGAGGAGAGAGGAGAGGGAGAGGGAGAGAGAGAGAGAGAGAGGAGAGAGGAGAGAGGGAGAAGAGAGAGGGAGAGAGGAGAGAGAGGGAGAGAGAGAGACAGAGAGACAGAGAGAGAGAGACGAGAGAGACAGAGACAGAGACAGAGAGACAGATAGAGACAGAGAGAAAGATAGAGACAGAGAGAAAAGATAGAGACAGAGAGAAAAGATAGAGACAGAGGGAAAGAGAAACTTAAAAAAAAAAAAAAAAAAAAAAAAACAAGCGAGAAGGAAAAGGACACAAAGAAAAAAAACACAAAAATAAGCACCATAAACCTCCATTCCAAAAGGGCGCCCAGAGGAACGAGCGCAACGCCAGCCACACGTCCAAATAAAACCCCGAGAGCAGCCCCCTCGAGGGCGCCCTTTGAGCCATTCCCCTGAAACAGGGAAGTGGATAATCTATCAACAAAGCAAGGGACGGCTGCCGGTGACACGCTGCTGTCGACGGCGAGAGGAAAGCATTGTTAGTATTTTTCTTTGTTTATATGTGCGTTACTCCTTCTTTTCTCTCTCTCTGTGTCTCGCTCTTTCGTTCGCTACCTCTGTCTTACCGGTTTTTGGTTGTAATAACTAGTGTTCCGTAGTTGAACTTCATAACTGATACTGGATTATTATAAAAAAAAAAAAATAATAACCATCATCAAAATGCAAAGTGGCTAATAGCTACAGTCTATTGTTCCCTGTCAGACTGATGACGTAAGGCCATGCCTCAAAATTTCTTTTCCTCCCGGGCCTACACTTTCTCCTACGGGCCTAGCGAGGGATCTCGCAATCGGTCTCGTTCCGATTCTTGTCTTCGTCCCCCATTTAATCTTCTTTATTATTTTGTTTTATTCATTATATTTTCTATTCATTTACCTTTTTTTTTTTTTTTTTTTACGATGAACAATGAGTTGTTTCTACCGTCTCTCAGAGAATAGAGATTTTCATTAGAGAGGGAAAATGTTACAGAATCGATAAAAAGGAAAAGAAGAAAAAAAAAAGTTGAGAAAGAAGAAATGAAGGAAGAGAGAGAGAAGAAAGACCAAAAATATCTCCTCAAAAACTTGTGTAGCTGTGCTTGACCGACACGCCCTCCCCCGGCCTCTCCCGGTCTCCGTCGCCCCTCGTGCATGCAGGGTGGGAGGTCTTGCAAACTCCCGCGGTCTTGGAGTCCTTCCATCTTGGGGTCTGGCTCAGTCGGGGTCCTCCTTTGAACAGTTTTGTGTGTGCAAAAAAAACAAACAGCCTCCACTCTGGCTGTGCACGCGGCAAAGAATCGTCCTCATCCGCCCGCGTTAAGAGAGGGTGAGCCAAAGTGTCCCTAAAAGGTGCCAATCGCAAGCTACTAGACGCTGGTTGTGTTTGGGATGAGCCGTTTGTGTTAGATATTTTTACTCCTTGCTGCCTCAGAATAAAGTTCGGGAACATCTGTTTTATAATGGTGTGCTGGGATGTAGTTGTCAAAATGAGGAAAAACGTGTTCTGGTGACAGCAAAAAAATATATAAGTAAATATTACAGACATTTGTTTATCATCTAACTCTTCTGTTAGTCAGATCACAAAACACACACACACACACACACACACTCTCTCTCTCTCTCTCTCTCTCTCTCTCTCTCTCTCTCTCTCTCTCTCTCTCTCTCTCTCTCTCTCTCTCTCTCTCTCTCTCTCTCTCTCTCTCTCTCTCTCTCTCTCTCTCGTTTCGTTTTACATCCTTTTCGTTCGTATAGTTACTATTCGTTGGTTGAACCGATAATAGACAACATATCATAATCTCTCCCACACATCGACACAATCCCAACCCATTACCATAGAACTGTGTATCGTCTACATTATATATTGCATATATTTCTTTCGGAAATAATACAACAGCTTCCCAACACGAAAACCAAATCCTACAAAGACTGTATCTGAAATCTCAGCTAACATATACAACAATACATACGCGACCACAGTATACAGCACAGTACACCACCACACACCCAATACTTCGAAGAAAAGGATAGCAAACCAAAGAAATAAAATGAATCTAAAAAGATAAAATAAAACAGAAACAACTGAAAAGAAAAAGACACACAAAAACAAACCGTATAATCATTTACAGTGACCCAGAAGAAGGTAACCCACGGCTGTCTGCACACATCAGGTCAGACACGGTAATCCAAGGCACAGCAGGACTCCCCACGACGGAGGGTCAGCATCATTAGCATTTCCCGTAAACAAACCGCAATTATTGATATAAGGATAAAAAGAGATTACAATTAAAGTGTATAGACTTACGCAAAAAATATAATCTTATTATATAATGAGACATTTATATGGTTGTGTATACATTGATGAATTTAAAAGGAAAAAAAAAAAAATGATTACTGATAGTATGAGAAAATCATACAGGTATGTTTACTGATGAACTGTGAAAGAAAAAGACGGAAAGCCTTAGTGGAAGTGTGTGTATTAATGACTTAGGGAAAGGAATAACCTATGATTGTTAAAAAAACGGGAAATTTAAACATAATTAATGTAAACTAACGGCATAGAAGGAAATCTGTTCTTACTAAAAAAAAAAAAAAAAAAAAAAAAAAAAAAAAAAAAAAAAAAAAAAAAAAAAAAAAAAATTGCCTGTCCTAATGGATCAATAAGAAACATAAAACAAACGCTTTTTGTATAATAAAAAGTACCAACGGAAGCCAGAAGATAAGGCAAAATAGTTTTAAAAGAAATATAAATGCATTCGAAACTGATGGAGGTGGGACTGAAAACAAAACATACAAAACAACTTTCGTAAACACACTACAATTACTGACACAGCACGAGACTTAAATGATACTATGTGCTCTAGGAAGTACGAAGAAGAAAAATGTAAAAATCCTCATAAATCATTTTACAGATAAATGAGAAACTGAGGCGAAGTAAACTCATTGACGTTGGTACAGGGCAAATTACAGTAATTATCGAAAACAAACTACCATTAGTAGCGAGGTTTTGAAGCGTAGTCTGTATAATCTAGGAGATATGGTACGAGAAAGAATGTAATAATTACTGATAACTAAAATCTTATCGCCTATCTTAATCAAAGTGTGGATATCACCAGTATATCAGTCGCGCGCGCGTCCAAATGCGTACAAAAATAATTTAAAAAAAGTAATTACGCATAAGAGCGAAAAGGGAAAAAATCACTAATAATAAAACAATAAAACAAATCCCCCCCCCCCCCCTCGACAAAATGCCCGGCGGAGATGAAGGCGGAGAAAAGAAATACCACTCAGACAAATAAGAAAGACAGGTTTGAAACTCGACGGAAAAAAAAAAAAAAATCTCGAGGTTGAACTTTTCTCATTTTCGAGAGCAAAGTAGCAGGCAACCACTGGGGAGGCCAATTCTCCTAATTACTTTCTTAACATGGTAATTAGGCGGGTGGGAGGGTGGGTGGGCGGGCAGGTAGGAATATACACCGACAGCGGCTTATATATAGCCTGAATTGAGCGTCAGTTCGGCGTCGTGGGTGAGCGCCAGTGTTAACCGGAGAAAAAAGATTATTTGGGTTATCAGGGTTATTTTCCCTCCCTTTTTACTCTAGAATGCTGAGAGAGAGGGGGGAAGGAGTGGAGAAGAGAGAGAGAGAGAGAGAGAGAGAGAGAGAGAGAGAGAGAGAGAGAGAGAGAGAGAGAGAGAGAGAGAGAGAGAGAGAGAGAGAGAGAGAGAAAATCACAAAAAACAACAACACTACCCCCTTCCCAGTCCCTCCCCCTCCCAACCCCACCCCGCCATCTTTCCCTCCACAACAGTATTCCTTTCATTTCTCACAAAAATAATCTTTGCTCAACGCCTGGCCACCCACCCATTCCAACCCATACAAAAAAAATGAGCACACTTTCCCCTCCTCGGCCTTATACAATGACCGCTCGGCACACACAACTAAATCACCCGCCGCCGTGATGGTCGTGACGTCATCGCATGCTACGTTCAAACACTGCCCGCGGTTGAGGCAGGGGGAGGGGGAGGGGGAGGGAGGGGAAGAGGCCGGGGGAGGGAGGGAGGGAGGGAGGGAGGGAGGGAGGGAGGGAGGGAGGGAGGAGAGGAGGGGAGAGAGAGGAGAGGCAGAAGCAGGGGAGGAGGGAGAGGTAGAAGGAGAGGCCTGGGGAGAGGGAGAGGGAGAAGAAGAGGAATTGGGGATGGGTGGAGGAGGGAGGGTCGGAATGGAGAAAGGGGGGGCAAGGGATCAAGAGAGGGACTCCCGGTGTTGCTAGCTAACGTGAAAATGGTTTCAGTCTACGATGTTTAACCATAATACTGTGTGTGTTGTATATAAACCTGTATACACACACACATCTACACATATACACTTACCGATATATATTTCGACACCCAAAGTCAACACCAAAACACTGACGGCGTTTTTAAATATCGAGTCAGAAAAAAAATACATATTCCTTTTAGGCACCTTTGCATATCCTAAAATATTATTATTGCTTATTTACTTTATCCTTTTTGTAGTGTGTGGGGGAAGGGAACTTATCCGATACGCAACAGAATTTAAGTCAGCCGAGAAAAATGAAACAAAAAATTAAATCAGCAACAACGGTGTAACTTATTTACAAAATTTCCACTGTTCTTTTTTTTCTTTTTGTTGAAAATTTCAGCGTTAAGTCGGAGGGACGGGGATGGGATAAAAGAGGAAGTAGCAATAAATAGAGGAGGAGGACAAAAAGAGGATGAGGATAAAAGGAGAAGGATGCAAAGGAGGAGGAGGATAACAGGAGAAGGAGGCGAAGGAGAAGGAAGAGGAGGAGAGGAGGAGGAGGAGGAGGAGGAGGAGGAGGAGGAGGAGGAGGAGGAGGAGGAGGAGGAGGAGGATAAGGAGAAGAAAAGGAGGGAGAAGACGAGGAGGAGGAGGAGCAGGAAAAAGAAGAAAAGGAGGAGGAGGAGGACGAAGGGGAGAGGGAAGAGGAGGAGGAGATGCACGAGAAGGAAGAAGAAGAAGAAGAAAAAGAGAAGAAGAAGAAGAAGAAAGAGGATAAGGAGTAGAAAGATGGGCAAAAGGAAAAGGAGGAAGAGAAGGATAAGGAAGAAAACCAGTGACAGAGGAGGATGAGAAAGGGAAAGAAGAGGCAGCAAAAGAATAAAAAAGAGAAAGAAGAGCAGATTAAACACGAGAAAGAGTGGGGGCCGCGATGATCCATTTGAAATGCTCTCAGAATTAAATGAATTGCTGTTTGAATTATGAATGTCTCACGATTAAAGTGATTAACAGCCAATCCCCAACAAGATTTGAAGATTATAAACTAGCAATTGATTATACGAGCAAATTCAGGATGATGATATGATTTCGAAATATCATAATCATTCTATAACAAGAACATGGATCATTTGTATCAATTAATATAACAAATATTAACGAAAAAAAAAAAAAAAAGATAATAAAAACACCTCAATAATAGTTCTAATCCACAATCATAAAAAAAAATAATAATACACAAGCAATAAAAAATGACGTTATAATGATCAAAATGTAATCCCAAGATCAATCTACATCACATAATCCTACATATACTTGGGGATTAAGGCAGCTCAATCTCAAGTCTTCGAACTCTCTCTAGCTTCAGGATACGTCGAGATCAAGAAAGAAAAAGAAAAAAAAAAAAACTAGTATATCCAGGTCTTCATTCTTCATAAGCATATGATCTATACCTTCTTTACACTGCGTAGCCTATAATATGATGCCAACACAGTATACTTTTATCAGCCAATGACTCTTCATCCTCAATCACATTCTCCTTGACTGTCACAAATGCATATATTAAGTAATGCAAAACCATGTGACGCGTATGATAAGTACTTTCGCATTACCTGCAATGCCATTAATGGGAAAATGAGCTCCTGTGTTTGTTTTTTTCTTCACAAATTCGGGTGAGAATTTATGCCTTTTATAAATTCTACGAGATTGGTAACAACTAGCTGAAGATACATGACGGAGGTGAGTGAGAGAGAGAGAGGGGGGGGGGGGGGGGGGAGAGAGGGGGAGAGAGGGAGAGAGAGGGAGAGAGAGGGAGAGAGGGGGAGAGAGAGGGAGAGAGAGGGAGAGAGAGGGAGAGAGAGGGAGAGAGAGGGAGATAGTGGGAGAGAGAGGGAGAGAGAGGGAGAGAGAGGGGGAGAGAGGGAGAAAGAGGGGGAGAGAGGGGGAGAGGGAGAGAGAGGGAGAGAGATAGAGATAGAGATAGAGATAGAGATAGAGATAGATAGATAGATAGATAGAGAGAGAGAGAGAGAGAGAGAGAGAAAGAGAGAGAGAGAGAGAGAGAGAGAGAGAGAGAGAGAGAGAGAGAGAGAGAGAGAGAGAGAGAGAGAGAGAGAGAGACAGATAGACAGAGAGAGACAGAGAGAGACAGAGAGACAGAGACAGAGACAGAGAGAGAGAGAGAGAGAGAGAGAGAGAGAGAGAGAGAGAGAGAGAGAGAGAGAGAGAGAGAGAGAGAGAGAGAGAGAGAGAGAGAGACAGAGAGAGAGAGAGAGAGAGAGAGAGAGAGAGAGAGAGAGAGAGAGAGAGAGAGAGAGAGAGAGAGAGAGAGAGAGAGAGAGAGAGAGAGAGAGAGAGAGAGAGAGAGAGAGAGAGAGAGAGAGAGAGAGAGAGAGAGAGAGAGAGAGAGAGAGAGAGAGAGAGAGAGAGAGAAAATTAATTACCGCCTGAATATGCAACGGGCGGAAATGGGTGCACGGAGCATGTTTACACATGCATCTGTGTACTTGTGCTCCCATGTAACCCGTAGGCTATGCCGTTCCTCATTTCCATACGTGCGTCACTATAGAGATACACGTCTTTCATTCACACACAAACACACCCTCGAAACCACAAACATAAACACAGAAACATATTTCTCAGAAAGTATCCAACAGTCGCCTTAACGAGAAGAAAAATGATAAAAAGTATACACCTACATATTCATTACTAGTCATGCTCTTTTCAATCCTATTCGAAACTAACTATGAGGATTTACTCTCTACTTGGACATGTTACGCAAGAGAGTATTCAGAGTCACGGGTCTTCGCTGTAAAGGAACACACCATGGAGATGAAGAGCCAGCAATGATCAAAGGAAGACGTTTTATGTAAAGTGAAATCATGTTACAGCGGGAGAGGAGACAGGGAGAAAAAAGGAAGACGGGAAAGAGCAAAGGAAGAGGGGAGGGAGGGATGAAGAGAAGGGGAAGGAGGGTTGAGGGGAGTTAGGGAGGGAGGGAGGGAGGGAGGGAGGGAGGGAGGGAGGAAGGGAGGGAAGGATTGAGGAGGGGAAGAAGGAAGAAGGAGGAATGGGAAAGGGAAGAATTGAGAGGAGGAAGGGGAAAGGGAAAGAAAGGGAAGAGAGAAGCTTAAAGAAAAAAGAGCAAGGGAGGGCCTCGATCTCCTCCTCTCCCTTGGCCTCCTCCGCCCTCCCTATCCAACCGCTGGTCAGGTTCTTACCCTTTTAGAAGCCCACTTTCCAAACGTTAACATGATGAAAGGGGCTATTGATTTCGCCAAAAGAGTCGTCAGAGTCCTTGTCGTCACTCTATGGAAACGGGGCTCAACATTACCTCGTGTAAGTAAACAAGTAAAAATTTCTTGTTATACAGTTAACATGGAGTGACGATGCAGAATGGTAATCGTGAAGTACGCCGTCGTGCCACGTCTATTTCTATTCATCACAACAGCAGCAATGTAGCCATCAGTGGTGTCAAGATCCACAACGCTTCTACCATCATTATTATGACCAACGTGCCCCCCCCCCCTAAAAAAGGCCCCGCGTTGACCCCAAGCCACCATCGCTTCGGCTGCCCCGAGGCCAGCGCCGCGTGAATCCCCGCCAATCCCGCGTCGCCCTAAGCCGGTCCCGCGTTGGCCGCGTCCCGATTGGGTCGCCCTGAACCCGCGCTGACCCCAGGCCAATAACGCGAAGCCGCAATGCATAAATGAATATTACTTGCTTATTTCCCCTTGGCCGATAGAGGGGCGCGGCGGGAGGCGGACGCTCCAGGATGCTCCGGAGGGCTGCCCTCCTCCAGACATACTCATATTCCCACATTCTTCTCTCTCTCGCTGTCTGTCCGTCTATTTAGCTGTCCTCTATCCTTCGCTCTCTCAGTCTCTCTCTCTCTTCCACAGCCATATTTTGGAAAACATAAGTACGAAGACGATAATAAAATAAGCAAAACTAGAAAATAAAACGAATGATTACCGAAAGAAAGATTAGCTATTTAGCCGCTCATGCTTTGCACGACGATCTGGAGGAGAGGAGAGGGAAAGGGGAAAAGGAGGAGGGAAGAAAAGAAGAAGGGGAGGGTGAGAGGACAGATGGGCGAATGGGTACTCAATGAGCAGGAAAGATCTAGTCGTATTTATCCTCCTAAAGCCGTGTTAGCTGCCCAGCTCTTAGCTTCCTTCCCCTACCCCCGCCGGAGAGCATATACTCAGGCTTAAGGATCGACGAGTCTCTTTCTCCTCCCTCTCCCCCCCCCTCCCTCTCCCCCCCCTCTCCCCCCCTCTCTCTCTCTCCCCTCCTCTCTCTCTCTCTCTCTCTCTCTCTCTCTCTCTCTCTCTCTCTCTCTCTCTCTCTCTCTCTCTCTCTCTCCCTCACTCCCCTCCTCCTCCTTTTCCCCGCCACCCCTCCCTCCATCAGCTCCTTGTGATTCAAACGTTAAGGATGTTTACGCGATTTATTTTGGTGCGGGAGGATTCACAGAAGGATTGAGGGGAGGGGGGAGAGGAACAAAGGATAGGGAGGGGGGCAGGCAGGGATAGACGTCGGTCGCGAAATTTGTCTTTATCTCTGTATCTTTTTTTTAAGGAGTTTTGTTTTGCTGTTTTGCGCATGTCCTTTTTTTTTCTTCTTTTTTTGTTCTACTGATTTCTATTACATTTTTTTTTTTTTTTTTAGCTACCATTTTCTATTCGTTCTATACTAGTCTCATTCACCTTCTCCCCTCCCGT
Source organism: Penaeus chinensis (assembly GCF_019202785.1). Taxonomy (NCBI): domain Eukaryota; kingdom Metazoa; phylum Arthropoda; class Malacostraca; order Decapoda; family Penaeidae; genus Penaeus; species Penaeus chinensis. Next base: position 4,796,020 of record NC_061833.1, read on the forward strand.
GCGAAATCGAAAAGAAAAAAAAAACAAACAAAAAACGTACAGAAAGACGCAAACAAGCACCCTCCACAGCCGCATGTGTCCCTCCTCACGCCCAGACAAGCACGGTCTCGCTCGAGTGGGCGTTTCTCGATGAATTACAAGCTGCTACGAGATCAAAAGGCTCATTCTAGCGCACCTTCAGAGCAGTTCGTGTTCTTGATATGCGACGCCACCTCATAATGCGCAGATCAAGTGTGGTTTGTTGCATTGCATGTCGGCCGTGATATCAACGGATGTTTTTATTTTGTACATAGATACAACATAAACTGAAAAGTGTTTACATGGATTTACTTTAAGAAAATATCCATATTGAAAAACAAAGTACTCTTTCTGAGCATAATTAAACGTCTACGATATATATATATATATATATATATATATATATATATATATATATATATTTTATATATTTGTGTATTTTCTTTTACGCTGTTCATGTGATTTCCTTATAATTCTCTTAATGATAACAATCAGTGATCATAATGAAAATCATAGATACATATATTGACAATAAATAACTTATAAATGAATACTTTCAGCAGTAATCCGCACTACCAAGACAGGCGGCGTCGGCCCCGTCCGCCAACCTCCTCCGCATCGAAAGGCGCGCCTGGAAGTTCTTCCTCGCCGTTCCCCCTCCGTCCGAGCCGTTACCCAAGAATGTCCTTCGCCCCTCGACTTTTCCTCGTCAGGGTCGCTCGAGAAGGGACGCGAAAGAAGGCAGAGAGAGAATAATTGAAAAGGGACGAATGATAATGACCCTTGTCCTTGACCTCGCCCCGTAACACGGCCTGGATAGAGCGAAAAGGGAGGAAAATCCTGACGGCGTGGAAGCCAGCTGTTTCTACACTGGGGGGGGGGGGGGAGTGGGGATGGAAATAAGCCAGGTGGCGTGGCTGCAACGCTCTTGCTTTCCCATGCAGTGGTCAAATAGTATATTAGCAACAAATACGAAAAAATAAGTTGCGAAACACGACCAGAACGGCCTTACGGTTTCGCCGACCCAGCGCCACGTAAATCAGGCTGATGTAGCGGATAAATCAACCTGTCTTCACCTTTGGCGGAGCCCGGCGCTCTTTGCAGTCGCCCCGCCTCTCAAGCGGGCGGTGCCAACTTGCACCTGTTTCCCAAGACGTGGACAGTTCCCTCATCTACTACGCAATCTACTTCGCCATTGCCATTCGGGGTTGATATGATTGACTCTCCTTGTCAGCGGCACACAGGAGCTCGGATACTCTCACCCCCATTAATAACACGGAAGAGGGTGTAGCGTGCGTGGTACACTCTGCAGCAGCCACTTGTTGCCTGAATTATGAGCTACGACCAAGCCGACTAAGTAGAGCCTTAGCCTCGATTCCGTTTTTTTAAGAGACCTATGAAATAGAAGGTCAGCAGCTGATAGGCTACTCGCCTCGCCTCCTAGCCGGCGTCAGCTCCAACGTCCTCGTGACCGCGTCAGCCATTGCCAACACGTTCTGTATAACTTTATGACGCTGTCGATGCTCATACACGCCCCCTGCCGTCCCCCGAACCTAAAGTGTTGCCAGGGCGAAAGTATTCTTTTGTTTGTTTGTGTAGGTGTACCATCCGCCAACGTTTCGCAGCTGACTCGTAGGCACACCTTACTCACGGGCAGGTAGGTGTCGGAGAGAGGAGCGGGATGGGGGGGGGGGGGGGCTGCAACGTCATTTAGTTGCGGACAATATAACTGAAGTAATATGATAAAACACGGTCAATCACGAATCACACACAAATAATGACGATAATATCCTTTGTAGAAAAATCCGCAATAAACCCGAGCACGCACTTGATAATATGTATCAAAGACGGGAAAATACAGACCCTAAGCAATGAAAAGCAACTGACTCAACGGCACATCTTAGTAACCGAGCCGCGTGTACCCTTGAAGGCAAAATGACCCGTTCCTATCAGGCCGACCAGATAGCGCTGGCGTGACGGTGTGACCCGCCACGTCCAGATGACCTTGGGGTTGACGCAAGCACTCTGGTCAGGGTAACTTTGTGCCAGTGCTTGGAAAGACT
>NC_061833.1:4825600-4828100 GCF_019202785.1 Penaeus chinensis
AATGGTGACACTGACCGTCGTGCCAACAATGATGGTCGTAGTAGGATCTGCCGTAACAGTAGCAGTAGTATTTGTGTATAAAAACGAAGACAATAACAACAACAACAAAAGTTACAATGATATTATTGATAATAATGATGTCAAAGATACAAATGTTTACAGCAGGAACGTTCACAGAAGGAATGATATTCGTGATGCATTTACAGAGTTTGCAGCCACTGGTTGTAGATATCTTTGCCATCATGACCACAGCGAGTTCACTAGAAAAGCAAAGGCAAATTATTTCCATTAACTGTCCTTCCCGTCATTATCGTCCCTTTTCCTTTTCCTCTATCTATCCCCCCTTCCCCGTAGACCCCCCATCCTTCCGCTCTCTTTCTTTTTCTTTTTTTCCTATCTCTCCCTTCCCCCTTCTGCCTTCTTATCTCTTTCCCCTTTCTCCATCGTTTCACTCCCTTCCCTTCCATATCTCCCCAAACCCTATCCTAAACCCCTTCCCCTTTTCCCCTCTCTCCTCCTTTCCCTCTTTCCATCGTTTCTCCCCATGCCCTTTCCTCGTTTCCCTCCCTAACCCCCATTTCTACCCATACCTCTCCCCTTACCCCCTCCCTCCCTTAACCCCTTTCCTCACTATTTTGACATCTTCGGTAAACAACCTGCTCACTTTTCCCCTTCTCATACCACGTTCCTCATCGTCGTCTATTCAGAATGTTGCTCTGTAATCCCCTCTTATCCTTTCAGTCATGTTGCAATCGCAGTGTGCAATGCATTTCAATCTATCATGTCTTGCTTTTGTTTGTTTGTTTATCCATTTTTTGCCTTCACGCCCACAAGCGGGTCCGCGGCTGATGCTCGGAAGGGAGTCCAATCAGGCAACGCAGCCAATAACAAATCAATGTCCCAAAAAAGCGCCGCCTTCACCCCGAATGGCGTACAGGGAGACTTTCTATACATATTTTTTTTATTTATGTGGAGTTTAAATAGTTCGAAGCAAAATTACGGAAGGGAGTGGTGATATAATCACGGTTAAGTGACCAAAATCATTCGGTAACTCTCACTCTCACTCTCTCTCATACTCTCTCTCGCTCTCTCTCTCTCTCTCTCTCTCTCTCTCTCTCTCTCTCTCTCTCTCTCTCTCTTTATCCCTGTTTGCCTGCCAATCTATCTATCCCATCATCCTCCCTCCCACTATTGCACACTTTGCAAAAATTTAGAGAGAGAGAGAGAGAGAGAGAGAGAGAGAGAGAGAGAGAGAGAGAGAGAGAGAGAGAGAGAGAGAGAGAGAGAGAGAGAGAGAGAGAGAGAGAGAGAGAGAGAGAGAGAAGAGAGAGAGAGAGAGAGAGAGAGAGAGAGAGAGAGAGAGAGAGAGAGAGAGAGAGAGAGAGAGAGAGAGAGAGCACAAAAGGGGACAAACAAGCAAGCAAGTAATTATGGTCATACAGGCATCTTCCTTGAGTAAGCGTAAACGGAGCCTAGCAACAATAATAATAAAATATATCATAAGAACTTATGATGCACTGAAGAGACCGAAGGAAGTAATTTGGCTTGGCTTAGAGATGACTGAATGCTTCGTTTTGATTACACTTCAAATAAAATAGGGGTGATAGCCAAATGCAGACATCTGTCAACCTTTTAAAACAAATCCATTAGGACGAAACTGAGACATGATTCCTTATCATACTGATAATAACAATGATGATGAATGATTATCATAATAATAATAGTAACAGCACCAGTGATTACGATAACTGAGAGTAACACAAAACACTGATGGCAATATCAAACAATAGTAAAATATTAAAGCAATTGCAGACACGAGGGTGATAATGATGATCATCAAATACCAACAAAACGTCAATGGCACGATGCCACGGATTCCGCAACCCAAGCTTATAAATATCTCGATTCACTATAATGAGGGGCAGATTGTCAAGTATTTTGTATTCCTTCCACAGATCATTTGGCAACTAATGATAAGACCGCCTTGGTGTAATTGGCCACATGGAGTGAAGGTCTGCGTGAAAGGACAACCACAGGCTGGCGAAATTTTCCCTTAATTAACACAGACTGATTGAACACAGGCGATTCCTCTCCTCCTTTAAATAAATGAATAAATAGATAGATAAAAAAAAAATCGACGATGACCTCGGACTAACAATAAATTTACTCGTGACGTGAAAGTAAAGACAATAAAATGAAACAGACACACCTCAAAAGAAAGAAAGATAGAAAGAAAAACTGAGATGAAATGATTCTGATTCTGAAATTCTTTACGAGTCGAGCCGCATCTTCAGGAGACGTGAGTGCGCCCTTTTGATCTTGCTCTTATTTGCCGCTGAAATTAAACTCCCCTTTTTCACGCATCGGGGACGGCGACGCGAAAATTAGCCACGACTACTTAAGCGGCTGCTATGGAACTGTCAGCTGAATACCTGGGCACAGGCAGTCATGCTTAATGTCAGGGTGAAGTTTGTCACAGTGGAAATAATGCTGGCCACCT
>NC_061833.1:4833100-4838100 GCF_019202785.1 Penaeus chinensis
AGAGAGAGAGAGAGAGAGAGAGAGAGAGAGAGAGAGAGAAAGAGAGAGAGATAGAGAGAGAGATAGAGAGAGAGAGAGAGAGAGAGAGCGAGAGAGAGAGAGAGAGAGAGAGAGAGAGAGAGAGAGAGAGAGAGAGAGAGAGAGAGAGAGAGAGAGAGAGAGAGAGAGAGAGAGAGAGAAAGAGAGAGAGAGAAAGAAAATTAATTCCCTACCAATTGCAGACTCGTTCTATGTATTTTGCCCTTGTCATAGTGATCAATCTTCGTACATTTTCGTCACAGTCTACCCGTAACGTTTACTGCACGCCTGTTGACAAGCGGACAAGTGAACAGCCCAATAAGCACTTATGAAAACATTAAATTCTTGCGGAAGAAAATATCTGATTTCTTATCTAACTCCGTCTTGGCATCTCTCCTCTCTCCCGTTTATTCCCTTGTTTGTCTCTACGTGTCCGTTTCTGGTGACCCCCCCCCCCCCCCCCCCCCCGCTTCTCTTCCACACACGCTCTCTCACTTTGTCTCTTTGTCTGTGTTTATCTACCTGCTTGTCTCCGGTTGTATGTCTTTGCCTGCTTCTCAATGTCCCTTTCTGCACTTCTCCATTCTTTCTGCTTTCTCTGACACTTTCTATATCTGATCTCTCCCTCTCTCTTAGTATATATATGTGTGTGTGTGTGTGTGTGTGTGTGTGTGTGTGTGTGTGTGTGTGTGTGTGTGTGTGTGTATACAGTATGCACATATATTAAAACCAAAATCAGTAAACAGATCTCTCTCCATTCATCCTCCCCCCCACCCCCCCGCACCACCCAAACCCACACCGACCCCCCCACCCACCCTCCACCACCCACGCGGAAATGCGCAAAACTTCGAGATCCGTGAAACGTGACATTTAAGGACAAGTGGTTTTCGTAAAAGTTTGCGGGCGAAGGCTGCCTCGCCGGGGACACGGCAGGAGAGCAGATTCAATATGGCGAAGTTACCGTAAGCGCTCTAAAAGGGGGTGGGGGTAGGGTGGGGCTAGGGTAGGGAGGAGGGGCATGATTGGTGGATGGGCGGAGGGAGGGAGGAGGGTAGGAAGGCTAAGAGATGGTGGGGGGAGGGAGGGAGGAAGGGAAAGGTAAGAAGAGTAAGGGATGGTGGGGGTCTTCCTACTCTTCTTTTCTTCTTTTTCTTTCTCTCTCTCTTTTTCCAACATTCCTGGATGTTAGACAGAAAGAGGAAAGAAGAGGAAAGAGGATAAAGAATACAAGAAAAGATGAAGAAGAGAGAAAGGAAAACGTTAAAAGGGACGGAAAGGCTAAAAAAAGAAAAAGAAAAAAATAATGGAAAGACGGTAAAGAAAAAAACACGAAGAGGAACCGAACAGGAAGAGAATAACACTACAAGAAAACAAGGAAAAAAAAACAATAAAGAGGAGAAGAGGAAGGAGATAACGCCACAAGAAAATAAGAAGGAAGGGAAAAGGGACGAAAGAAGCAAAAGAAATGACCAGTATCAAGAACAGCAGCAGTAACAGATGCGCGTTCTTGTTCATGCAGAGCGAAGACGTCCAAACAAACAGATAACAAAATGAGCTTGTACATGAATGCTAATCTGATATCGTTTGATTGATTGACTGCGGGTGTGTGTGTATGTGTGTGTGTTTGTTTGTCTCTGCGTATGTGCATTTTTTTTCATTTATCTATCTATTCATCTGCTTTTGGGTGAGTGTCACTGTAAGCGTGGGTGTGAGTTTGTAAGAGTGAGAGTGAGAGTGAGAGTGAGTGAGTGCGTGCGTGTGTGAGTAAGTGAGTAAGTGAATGAGTGAGTGAGTGAGTGAGAGAGAGTGTGTGTGTGTGTGTGTGTGTGTGTGTGTGTGTGTGTGTGTGTGTGTGTGTGTGTGTGTGTGTGTGTGTGTGTGCGTGCGTGCGTGCATGCGTGATAGTGCATGCATGTGTGCATGATAGCTCAGCCGTGCCCCCCCCCCCCCCCCCCAGCCCCGGGACGTGACACATCGAAGAGCAGCCCGAAGAAGAGCCGGAACAAGTTACCGAGATGGACGCTCGGGCGCATCACGTAGTAACATGGCTTCGGGCGGGCGGGCGGGCGGCGTGAATGGGCGGCCTTGTTGCGGGCGGGAGACGCAGAGAGGGGGGTAGTGGATGTTGGATAGGGGGGGTGTGGGGGTGTGGGGGTGTGGGGGTTGCTAGTTATTTCGAGGGCGACGTGTTTACGGAACCGCGAGTCCCGGCGCGGCTCCTCAGCGCTGCCACAACAAAAGCGCAGGCTCTGAGGTATTATTAGCGAGGGGGGGGGGGGGAGGGGATGGAAGATGAGAGAGGGGAGAGATGGAGAGGAGGAGGAGGAGGAGGAAGGTGGGGGAGCAGGAGAAGGGAAGGAGGAAGAAGGTGGATGAGCAGGAGAAGGAAAGGAGAAGGAAGGTGGAGGAGCAGGAGAAGGGAAGAAGGAGGTGGAAGGTGCAGAGACAGGGAGAGAGGAGGGGAGGGGAAAAGGAGAAGGGTGGGTAGGGGCGGGGTGCTGGGGGGGGGGGGAGGCGAGGGGTTCATATCAACCCTCCTTAATCTTTAATCAAGCTCCTCTCTCCCACCTCCTGCACCTCGTCACCTCTTATCTATCTCAGTTCTCGTTGGGTCTCCTTTGCCTTCGTTCTTTCTTAGCTTTTCGTTTCATAATCTCCACCATTTCCATCCTCCTTCCCTTTGCTTCACTGCGCTGGAGAACTCGTATAATTGTCGGGGTCGGTGTATTTCGTTATAAATGGCCTGACGAATACGTTAATTTCAGCGGGGAACTCAAACTAAAGACGCATACAACGTTGGCTGGGTGCCGCAGTATATCGCAAAACGCACATAATTAAAAGATATACATTGTGCAGTCTAAAAAGTGGCGAAGTTCGAGTTTATAAACCGCTGAGAGTGATATATTGTAGTGTTCAAACAGTCGGTGCATAATTGTTCAAGTGTACAAGGAGAAGGGAAGTACAGTCTGAGCCCTCTGATGCGCATATCATGGCACTGCAGTGTACACGGTGAGAGAGGCTATATGTTACGTGCAGCGAATAACGAGTTCACAGTTGAAATGCAGTGCGAAACAAATGTGTCACAGCGATGTCTCTAAAGCGTTAATTAGCTTAAACTAAAATGAATTCGCACGGAAGAGGACGTTCTCAGGATAGACGTTAATAATACATGAGATTCCGACCTCGGTAAATACTGAAGTGACTAAGACCAACGTAAAGGCGCCATATTGCTATAAGCGGGGCAGTGACCCCCCTACTTGACCCTCTCGACAACAACAGAGTGCCAGAGCTGCTGACTGTATGTACCCACGTCACGAACCTCCTGCCCTCCCTTTCTCCTCACTCATTCACTCACTCAATCACTCACTCATTCAGCTTTTTTGTCAAGTCTTGCTTTCTTTCACATCTCTCCTTCCTTTCTTCTGTTTTCTTTCACATCTTTTATCCCTGTGCATCAACCTCCTTCCCTGTTTCCTATATACGTATCTCTTATGTCTTTCCTTTGTTTCACTCTCTCTCCCTCTTCCATCCCTTTTCAAAGTTATTTGGTGGATATGACCGAATGACAGTGACAGTCATAAGGAGCAAAAGAAACGAACGACGAAGACCTGTTGATGAACCAAAAATAAAATTGGGAAGCCTTACTTTACAGCAGGAGGACACAGGATTCGGAATTCAGGAACGCAGAGTCATCGGCGGGAGAAGTCAGGGACAAATCTCCAGGTAGAGAAACTAAACTAAACGTCACTGTACACTTTCGACGACGGATGACGCTGTTTCAAGAATGTCACAGGTCGAGAGACTAAACGCTTGCGCCATTACGAGCCTCCGACAAAAGATGGCGCTGTTCTACCTCCCCCTCCGCCTCCCTTCCCGACAACACGAGGCTGGATCCGAAGGCTTGACGTGGGAGACTGACCTTCTTCCCCGGCGAGTTGGCAAGTGCAGTTGACAGGGATCACTCAGGAGTTACTGATGACTAACTTCCTCCTTGCCTTCAGGTTGCTGTTTCAACACAGACGCGGCTAGGCCAGGATTACTTGACCATGACGTGACCCCGAACACCCGAAAGGACACGACAATATGTAACGCAGCTAATCACTGGTCAGTCCGAGGGAGGCTCAATCATGTGTTAACTCTTGTCCTGTGATTAGAAAACGCACAGGAGATGAGGAAGACGAGAAAGAGGGGATAAGGAAGCTTGGCGAGGGATAGGAAAAGAAACAGAGAGAGGAAGAGTGACAATCCGGAACTAAGAAATCTGTGAATGAAGAAAAAAAAAAAAAAAAAACAATAATAATAATTTCCCTTAGTCTTCTCGGTGTATTTTCCGTATCAACCTCTTTGTCCTTCCTTCTCTTCTTATCGCTTTATCCTTTGTGATTCTTTACCCTGTGTTTTCTCCCTTTCCCTACCCCCCCCCCCCTCCACCTTTCTTCCTCCAAAACCTTTTAGAAAAAACACCCTATCCCTTCACCAACAACCCCCAACCTCCCTTCCTAAACCCCACTACCCTCTACCCTCAGCCCTAAAAAAAAAGTGCGAAGACTAAGTGCCTGACGAAGATCACTTATCACTATTTTGCAAGTACCGCGTCATCAAAAGGTTCGCCTCAAAGGGTTTGGGGAGAATCTGCGAAATTTAATCATCTCAGTCGCCGCTCCCGAAGGGTCTTGGATGATAGGGGGGGGAGAGGGGGTAGAGGGAGAGAGGGAAGGAGTGGGGGAGGGGTGGGAGAGGGGAAGAAGGGGTAGAAGGAGAGAGGGATGGGAGAGGGGAAGAGGGGGTAGAGGGAGAGAGGGATGGGAGAGGGGAAGAGGGGGTAGAGGGAGAGAGGGAAGGAGTGGGGGAGGGGTGGGAGAGGGGAAGAGGGGGTAGAGGAAGAGAGGGAAGGAGTAGGGGAGGGGGAGAGGGGAGGGAGGGAGGGGTAATCTTTTTTCGTAACACTCGCCAGATCTCGACGGGAGAGGGGAGGAGGAGGG
>NC_061833.1:4855600-4863100 GCF_019202785.1 Penaeus chinensis
AGGAAATATAAAACAAGACAAAGGTTTAATGACATGTCACTGTGACAAAGGAAATAAGAAGCACTGGGAGTAAAGATGGGATTAAAAAGACAGGAAGGAGAAGTGAAGAACGGAATAACGGAAGCGAAAAATGGACGGAGGTAAGACATTACAGGCTTTCACAGAGAGAGAAATGCGCACAGAGAGAAAGAAAGAGAGAAACAGAGAAAGAGAGAAAAAGAGAGAAGGAGAGAAAGAGAAAGAACGGAAGAGAAGACGAGAGACTGAGGATTGTAGAGAGAGAGAGAGAGAGAGAGAGATGAGAGATGGAGAGCGAGAGAGAAAGAAAGAAGAGAAACAGAAAGGTGACAGAGAAGAGAAGGAAGAGAAAGAGAGAGACAGACAGAACAGAGAGTGAGAGATGAGAGAGAGACAGAGAGAGAGATGAGAAAGAGAGGACAGAGGGCAGAGACAGAGGGAGAGACAGATGAGAGAGAGAGCGAGACGGAGAGAGAGAGGACGAGTGGAGAGAGAGAGGAGAGAGATGAGAGAGAGACGAGAGAGAAAGAGACGAGGACAGTTGAGAGAGAGAGAGAGAGAAGGAGAGAGAGGAGAGAGAGAGAGTCTAGAAGGAAGAGAGGAGAGATCAGAGAGAGAGATGAGAGAGGAGGGACAGTGAGAGAGAGAAGAGAGAGAGAGAGAGACGGAGAGAGAGAATGGAGATGAGAGGAGAGAGAGAGAGAGAGGAGAGAGAGATGAGACAAAACAGGCGAGAGAGAGAGAGATGAGAGAGAGAGAGAGAAGAGGAGAGAGAAGAGAGAGAGAGAGCGAGAGACAACAGATGAGAGATGAGAGAGAGAGGAGAGAGAGAGAGGAGAGAGCAGATGATGAGACCCGTAAGAGAGAGAGGAGAGAGAGACAGGAGAGAGAAGATGAGAGAGATGCGAGACGAGAGAGATGAGAAGGAGAGAGGAGAGGAAAGAGAGAGAGGTAGTATGAATGAGAGAAGAGAGAGAATGAGAGAGAGAGAGAATGAGACTGGAGACTGAGAGAGATAGAGAGAGATCATGAGAGAGAGAGAGAGAGAGAGGAGATGAGTTGAGAGGGAGAGAGTCTCGAGAGAGGAGAGAGAGAGAGAGTGAGAGATTGAGAGCAGAGTGACAGTTGTGAGAGATGAGAGAGAGAGAGAGAGAGAGAGATTGAGAGAGAGAGAGAGAGACGAGGAGAGAGAAAACGAGAGAGAGAGAGGACGAGAGAGAGAGAGAAGAGGAGAAGAGATGAGGAGAGAGAGAGAGAGAGAGATGAGAGAGGACAGTGAGAGGAGAGAGATGAGAGAGAGAGGAGAGAGACAGAGACATTGACAGAGTTGATAGAGAGAGAGATGAAGAGACGAGAGAGAGGAGAGAGAGGAGAGAGAGGGGGAGAGTAAATTTAAAGTCAAAGTAAAAACCCCCATTTTATTCCTTTTAAAATTAAAATTGGTTTTTTTTTACATAAAAAATAATATTTCCCATTTAAAAATTTTAAGGGAAGGGGTTCTTTTAATTTTTTTTTTAAAAATTACATAAGTTGTTAAGGCCTTTTTAAATTTAAATTGGGTAGCATTTTCCCCATAAATTGGGTCCACGTATTTCCATTTGTCTTTTCCCCCGGGTATTGGAAATTCCCGATCTCTTAAAAAAAAAGGGGGGGAATTTTACTTGGCTTTGTTTGGAAACCTAAAATGTGTTCCCACGGTTTCCCCAAAAGGCCCATAAACCCAATTCGGATAACCCCCAAAAAGGAATAAGTTTGAAAAATAAAAAAACATTTTGTCATGGGCTGTTTTTAAAGTAAACCCTTTTCCCTTTTTTAAATTTTTTGATATGTGGGGTGAGGTGTTTTAAAGTTTATGGTTTAAAAATTTACCTAGTGTCCTCTGGAGCAAAATTTGAAATTTTTTCCCTTTTTTGAATCGGGGTTTTTTGGTTGTCGAACCCCAGATGTTTGAACAATATTTAAATTATGTTTAAAGAGCTGGGTTTTTTGTAAAAACCAAAAAGATTCTAGTTTCAGTAGTAAATTGATTTGTTTTGGGGTTTAAGTTAAAACAGGGTACCCATTTTTCCGGGTTATTTTTTTTAAAAGTTTGGTTAAAATTTGTCATGAATCTGTCTATTTGTCCCTCCTAGTTTTATTCCCCGAAGTGCTGGGTTTGATGAGCCCCCTTTTAAAAATTCTAGTTGTGCACGGGGAAATTTTAGCAAGTTCGGGCCGATTCCCTTTGAATTACTTTGAGTTTTAGGTGGTTTATTTTAAAAGTCCATTAGTGTCAAAATTAGTTTTGTTTGTTTTAGGTATCTTGCGGTTTCTTAAAAATGTTTTTTTAGTTGTTTACTAAATTACTTTTGAAGAAATTTGAAAAAACATCGGCGTACTGCATTTAAAAAGGGGCATTTTTTCCCTATTGTTGAAAAAACCCTTTATAAAAATTGTAAATAGGATCGGCCCTAAAATAGACCCTTGGGCCGGAAAAACCAAAAGGTACTTTTCTTGTTTTGAAGACTTCCCAAATTATTGTTTTCTTCCCGATTGGGCCCTTTGTTTTAAAATAACTTGTCCCAAAAAAGGTTTTTAAATTTTTGATTTATCAAATTTTTTAAAGGAGTTTTTTCCAGGGGTACCGGAACCTATAAAAAAGCCTTAGAAAGGTCGAAAAATGTGAGTAAAATTTCCCTGTTTTTGTCAATGTTATTTTTAAAATTCATCAGTGATTTGCAGAAAAAGCTTTTTTCAGTTTGAAAAACCCTATTTTTTTAAACCCTTTGTTGTGTTTTGATAAAAAAAGTTCTTGGCCCCCCGGGGAAATTGGGCAGTTGATTTGCTAAAAATTTTTTTCAAGAATTTTGGATAATTTTAGGGATTTTATAGTAATGGGGCCGAAAATTTAAATTGGGAACTTCTTACCCCCCGTTTGGAAAAAATTGGTGTTACTATCCCATGTTTCCAAAGCGAGGGAAAGACCCCCACGTGACCAGGAGGAGTTAATAATAACCGTCAAATAAGGTAGAGTTGGGGGGGACTATCTCTGCAAAGGGCGAAAAGAAAAAACCTTTTCTGTCCAAAAGCATTTTTTTTTCCCAAAGGTTTTGTTTTTTTAAACTAAATGATTGTTTTTCCGTCCACGGGTTTGTGGTTTTGAAAAAATTATTTTTGTAACCCTTTTTCCCGATTTTTTTCCCCGAGAGAAGAGAGAGAGAGGAGAAGGGGGGAGAGATGAAAAGGAAAAGGAGGAAAGTGGAGAGGAGAGAGAGAGGAGGGGCAGGAGGAAGAGGGATTAAAAAAAAAAAAAAAAAGGGGACAAAAGAGAGAGAGAGTTTGGCAGAGAGGAGAGGGTAGAAAAAAAAAAAGGGGGACAGAGAAAAACAAAAGAGACGGGCCCGAACCCGGATAAAGGAAACCCAAAAAAAGCAAAGGAAAAGTCGGTAAAAGCACGTGCCCGCCCCCCCCCCCCTCCTCCCTCCCCCCCCTTTCCCCTCCTCCTACCTTCCTCCTCCTCCCCCCCTCCCCCCCTTTCCCCCCTTTCCCCCTCCTTTCTTCCCCCTCCTCCCCCTCCCCCAGGTTTCCTTTTCAGCACCCCTTTTGCACAAAGGGGACACCTTGCCACCTGGACTTATCAAAAATTCCCCCGGGACACCTTTTTCCGCAAATGCCCCGGGGCCGAAGCCAAAAATTTGGGGGTTTTTGACCCGAAAAATTGTATCATTTAAAAAACTTTCTTTTTGAAGGGACGCATCGGACGGGTTTAATGAAGGGATAAAAACAAGGAGAAAAAAACCCAAAAAAGGGAAAAGGGGAAAAGGGGAAAAACCGGGGGGAAATTTTAAATAGTGGGGAAAGGGAAAAATTAAAAAAAAAAGACAAGGTTTAATGCCCTGTCCAGTGCCCAAAAGAAAAAGAGGCACTGGGAGTAAAAGGGGTTTTAAAAAGACGGGAAAGGGAAAAAAAAATGAAAAAGGGAAAACAACGGGGGGCGGAAAAATGGGGGGAAGGTAAGAAATTACAGGCTTTCAAAGAGGGGGAAAAAAGGGCGAAACACTTTCCCAAAAAAAGGGAGCAGTGGAGCTTCCCAAAGCCCCGGCTGACAAAAATAAAAATAGGGGAGGGAAGGAAAAAAAAAAGGAAGAAAAAAAATAAAAATAACGATGTAATAAAAAGATGAAAAAGAAAAAAGAAATAAAAAAAGGGAAGAGAGAAGAGAGAGAGAGGAGAGAAGAAAGAGAGAGAAGAGAGGAGAAAAGAGTTTAAAGAGAGAGGTGGGGAGAGAGAGAGGAGAGAGGAGAGAGAGAAAAAAAGAAAAAAAAACCCGGGAAACAGAGAAAAAGGAAAAGAGGAGACGGGAGAAAGAAAGTGAAAGGGGGAAAAGGAGGGGAGATGGAGAGAGATTGAGAAAGAGCATGGAGAAGAAAGGAGAGAAGAGAGGGGGGAAGAGAAAGAAAAAGGAGAAAAGGGGAGGGGAGCGAGAGGGGAGGAAAGATAGAGAAAGAGGAAACAGGGAAAAAACGGAGAAAAAGGGGAAAGGGGAGAACGGGGAAAAAAGGAAAAAAAGAGAAAGAGAGAGAAGGAGAAGAAGAGAAAGTGAGAGAGAGAGGGGAGGAGTGAGAAGAGAGAGAAGAAGGAAAGAGAGATGGAGAGAGAGAGAGCAGACAAAAGAGAGAAAAATGAAGAGGAGAGGGAGGAGAGAGAAAGAAAAGAGAGGAAGAGAGAGAGAGAGGGGGAAGAGGGGAAAAGAGAAGAAGGGGAGAAAAGGGAGGGGAGAGAGAGAAAAGGGGAAAAGAGAGAGAGAGGAGAGAGCGGAGAGAGATAAGAAAGGGAGGAAGAGGAAAACCAGGGGAAAGGATGGAGGAGGAGACGAGGAGGAGGGAGAGGGAAGAGAGAAAAAAGATGAGAGAGAGGGGAGAGGGGAGGAGGGGGGAGGAGAGCGAAGAGAGAGAGAGAAAGAGAGAGAAAGAGGGAGAAAAGGGGAGGAGCGAGGGAAGAGGTGAGAGAGGGGGAAAAGAGAAGAAGAGAGTGGGGAAGGAGCGTAAAGAAGAGAGAGACAGAGAGAGAGAGAGAGAGGGGAATGAGGAAGGGGGACGAGGGAGAAATAGGGGAAGAAAAGAGTGGAGGGAGAAAAGGGAGAGGAGAGAGAAGGGGAGGAGAGGAGGGAGAGGGAGAGGGGAGAGAGGAGAAGGGGTGTCCGAGGGAGGAGAGAGGGGGGAAAAAAAAGGGAGAAGAGGAGAGGAAAGAGAGAGGGGGAAAGAGGAAGACGAGGGAAGGAGAGGCCCGGAGAGAGAAAGAGAGGAAAGACAAAGAGAAGAGGGTTAAAGGAGGGAGAGAGAAAGGAGGGGAGGAGGGGGGAGAGAGAGAGAGAGTAGAGAAAGAAAGGGGAGAGAGAGAGAGAGGAGGGAAGAGAAAAGAGAGGAGAGAAACAGGGAGGAGAGAGAGGAAAGAAAACCGAGAATGGATTTAGAGAGGGGAGAGAGGGAGAAGGGGAAGGGGAGAGGAATGGGAGGGGGAATGGAAGAAGAGAGGAGAAAGGGAGAGAGGAGAGAGGGGAGGGAAAAGAGAGAGGAGAGAAAGAAAAGAGGGGGGAGAAAAGAGGACCGAAGGGGAGCACAAAATCCCCCCACGATTAGGCAAAGGGGGGCCCGGCCAAAAGGGCCCTTGAGTGATGGGGGGGGCCCGGGAAGAGAGGGCCGACCGAGAAACTCAAATTTCCCTCCTCCCCTTTCTTCTTCTTCTTTCCCTCCCCCTCGTTTCTCCCCCTACCCTCCTTTCCTTCCCCTTTCCCCTTCTTTTCTTCCCCTTGCCCCTTTTTCCCTTTTTTTTTCCACCTACTCCTTTTTCTTTTTCTTTTTCCTCCTTCATCTTCTTCTTCTTCCCCTTTTCTTTTTTCTTTTCTTGGGTCTTTTTCCCTCCCCCTTTCCCTTTTCCCTTTCTTTTCCCTTCTTTGCTACCAAATCCCCCTTTCCCTCCTTCTCCTCCTTTCCCTTCCCCTTTACTTTTCCCTTCTTCTCCTTTTCTTTTTTTTTTCCCCTTTCCTTGTTTTTTGCTCCTCCTACTCACCCTTTATCTTTTTATTTTTAAAAAACAATTACCTTTTTCCCGTCCCCTTTTTCAGTATTCTGGGGTTTTCCCCCGTCTTCATTTGGAATCGATAAAGCAAAAATCGAAGAGGTCACTTGATTTTCCAATTTTGAAAGAGGGGGAAAGGAAGGGGGGAGGGGGAAAACCCCCCGGAAACGGATGGGGAAAGGATTGGGGAAGGGGAAAGGGGAAAGGAAGGGGGGGGGGAGGGAGGAAAGGGAGGGAAAAGGAAAAAGAAAAAAAGGAAAGGAAGGGGGAAAGGGGAAGGGAGGATGGAGGATAAAGAGAGGGAGGAAAGAAGGGAAATAAAGGGTGAAAAGGGGAAAAAGAGAAGGAGGGAGGGGCAAAAAAGAGGAAAGGATGAGGTGGGTGGAAGAAGATAGGGAAACAAAGAAGGGAAATTGAAAGGGGAAGTCTGCCCGGATAAATGGGGGAAAGAGAGAATCCCGGGGAAGAAAAAAAGGGAAATGGGAAGGGGAAGGTTTGAAAGAGGTGAACGGGGTGCAAAAAAAAGAAAAGGAAGGGTAAATTAAAAAAAGAAAAAAGGAGAGCAAAAAAAGAAGGAAAAAAAAACGCGGGACTCTGAAAAGCAAGAAGACCCCAAAAAGAGAAAAAGGGGGAAGGAGGAGAGTGCTTGGACGAAAAGCAAATTGTAGAGACGGGGGGTTTTCTTTTCCTAAATTTTGGGGTTTTCAGGGCTCAAAGGGCGATTTATTATGTTGATGAAAGAGAGAGAGAAAAAAAATTCCAAAGGAAGTGGAAAAGTGGAAATGGGTAAAAAAAAAAATGATAAACAAAGAAAAAGGGAAAGGGGGGAAAAAAGAGTTACGACGGGAAGCTTTTTGAATAAGAGGGCGAATGACCCCAATCATAAAAAAAAGAGATAAAAGAAGGAATGAAATAAAACAACAAAAGCAAAACGAAGAAACGAAAGAAAGCAAAACAAATTAAAAGTAAAACAAAAAAAACCCACTGCAGGACGGGAAAGCCTTATTTTCGATCCAGGATACTTTTTCAAATTTTGGGCCCGGGTTTGCACGTTACCCTGAAAGTTTGAGTCGAAAAGAAAAAGATATCCCCCCCAAAACACTCCCCCCCCCCCCCCCCCCCCCCCCAATTTTTCCCTTTAATTCTTCGTCTCAAAACCTTTTCCCTTTCCCCATCCTTTCTCCTTCTTTTTGTTTTTGATTTTAGGGGAAATTACTCGCTTAACAAATTCAATCTTTTTATTTGAAAATCATTGGACCCTGAAAACCCCAAAAGGGGGAAAATTTCTTTGATATGGATTCACAAAAGTGGGAACAAAAAGCCCCTTCCTACCCAAAATTCTAATTTCGATGGGGTAAAATTTTTAAAAATTTTTAAAATTTTTTAAATTTAATTTTTGTTAGAGAAAGTTAGGGCCCCGGTTTT
>NC_061833.1:4868100-4873100 GCF_019202785.1 Penaeus chinensis
AAGGAAGTGAGGAAAAAAGAGAGGAAGGAAGGAAAAGAGGAAGGAAGGAGGGAAGGAAGGAAGAGATGGAAGGAAGGAAGGAAGGAAGGAAGAGAGGAAGGAGGGAAGGAAGGAAGTGAGGAAGGAAGAGAGGTAGGAAGGAAAAGAGGAAGGAAGGAGGGAAGGAAGGAAGGAAGAAGGAAGGAAGAGAGGAAGGAAGGAAGGAAGGAAGGAAGGAAGTGAGGAAGGAAGAAAGGTAGGAAGGAAAAGAGGAAGAAAAGAGGGAAGGAAGGAAGAAAGAAGGAAGGAAGAGAGGAAGGAAGGAAGAAAGAAAGGAAGTGAGGAAGGAAGAGAGGAAGGAAGGAAGAGAGGAAAGAATGAAGGAAGAAGGAAGGAGGGAAGGAAGGAAGAGATGGAAGGAAGGAAGGAAGGAGGGAAGGAAGGAAGTGAGGAAGGAAGAGAGGTAGGAAGGAAAAGAGGAAGGAAGGAGGGAAGGAAGGAAGGAAGAAGGAAGGAAGAGAGGAAGGAAGGAAGGAAGGAAGTGAGGAAGGAAGAAAGGTAGGAAGGAAAAGAGGAAGAAAAGAGGGAAGGAAGGAAGGAAGAAGGAAGGAAGAGAGGAAGGAAGGAAGAAAGGAAGGAAGTGAGGAAGGAAGAGAGGAAGGAAGGAAGAGAGGAAAGAATGAAGGAAGAAGGAAGGAGTGAGGCGTCTAGAAAAGAGGAAAGGAAGAGCGGGAGAAGGAGGGATTTGTTAAGCGGCAGAGAGAGAGGAAGGAAGGAGGAATTATCAAGGAGGGATTAGAGAAGAGGAAGGATGGGTGGATGGGTGGGTGGAGGGATGGGTGGGTGGATGGATGGATGGATGGATGGATGGATGGATGGATGGATGGATGGATGGATGATGATGAATGAATGAATGAATGAATGAATGAATGAATGAATGAATGAATGGTTGGATAGATTGATGAATGGATGGGTGGATGGCTTGCTGGCTGGGTTGATGGATGAATAAATGGATGAGTTGATGGATGGATTGATGGATGGATTTTTAGATAGGTGGGTTGGTAAATGGATGGATGGGTGGGCGTTTGGGTGGATGCATGGGAGGGTGGGTGGGTGGGTGGATGGATGGATGGATGGATGGATGGATGGATGGATGGATGATGGATGGATGGATGGATAGATGGATGGATGGATGGATGGATGGATGGATGGATGGATGGATGGATGGATGGATGAATGAATGAATGAATGAATGAATGAATGAATGAATGAATGAATGAATAAATGAATGAATGAATGAATGGACGGATGGAAGAATGGCCGGATGTATATTTGGTAGGTTGGTTAGTTGAGGAGGTGAATGGATACAGAGGAAGGAAAAATATGAAAGGAGGGAAAGAGGAGCCGAGAGGAAGAAGAATGAAGACGGGAAAGCGAAGCCGTCATCCCTTGCGAATGCCTGGGTTCGAGAGTACGAAAAAAGAGAAGAAAAGCGACTTCAGATAAGGTCTTAGATGATGCTAGAGTCAAGAAGCGCGTGTGCACACAAGCGCGCATACACACACACACACACACACACACACACATACAATAACACACATACTGTCTATTTATATGATTTTTTTTTTTTCTATCAAATCACGTTCTGGAAATATAATGGAACTTGATGGCATGTTTCTCCTGCAATCTGCAACACGTATTCATATACCGAGATATGTAATAGACAGTTACTGGAAATAATATCTATATTCCGAAAACCTGCTTAACCCTTCCTGTCTATACCTTAACTCCAGGCGCATTCTGCTAAATTATATTTCTATATTACATATGATTTAACTAATAAAACATCCTTATCTATTTCCTCAAATACATGAAAGACGTCTGTATTTCTAGTGCTTAATTTTTTTCTTTACAAAACTTTTGATAAGATAATAACACGGTCATTGTAAAGTATCTAATTGCATAATGAATGACTATATTTTCATATTTAACAAGAGCAATGAACTGACCTCAATCTAAGGTTAAAATTCACAGTGATGATTTTCAAAGAAAAAACGTTACTCAATTTCGATCACGGCGTAAAATAAAACAAATGTCGTCATCAGCCTCACGAAAACGAACTAAGCATTAAAGAATTCTCACCCCTATGCAAGAGCAGCAGCGCCATTTCAGCCGCGCCGCCATTCCGAAAGTATGGCCGGCGCAGACCTCGCCCTCCTGCTATTATCGCTGGCCGTCAGACCCCTGGGTTCGAGCATGAGTAATTGGCGACGTCTCTCTATGCAAATTAGCAACGAGGTGATTTGTTTTGGCGCTTAAGAAGAAGAATACGGCGGTTATTAGAGTCGTTCTTATTTGTTCAAACCGCTGCAGCGTTTGTTTGTGTTCTCGCTCTCGTGTGCGAGTCTGTGCTGTTATCTGTCTAGTTATCTGCGTGCGTGAATTTGTAAAAATTATCCTAGTTTAAACGTGGCCAAATACACAAGCGAGCACACACACACACACACACACACACACACACACACACACACACACACACACACACACACACACACACACACACACACACACACACACACACACTGTTAATCTGTCTGTTATATAATCGCATATATCTACACTTCTCCCACGAGAACGCCCCAAAAGAGCAGATCCCAGGTCAAGGCAATTCTGAGGTCCTGCAAGTTTTATCAGATAATTTCCATTCAGAGATCAGTGAAGTAACCCCTTAGGCTGATGGTGATGACACACTATGCAAAGAGCAACATTAAACAGGTTCCCATAAATGAGGGCATTTTTCTCTTTAATGTTCGCACATTGTGTAACCATGTATATCGTTCTATTGCCCCCAATGTCTTCTGATCGCCTCCCACTCCCAGCTGGTTCTCTTTAGTGTAATGAGACAGGTGGTGGTACGGGCAGATAAGCAACAGATGTGAAATTCGGTTTATATACCAATGCCAACTGAACCGACAACAAAAACCAAGAGAAACATTATCGAAGATGGAAATAATAAAAAAAAAAAAAAAAAAAAAAAAAAAACACTTTTTTATTCCTAAGAAGTCAAACTTTTGTGATGGTAATGTACGTGTTAATGGCTCTGTGCTAATGGTAATTATCTGTGGCATATACTCATGTTACTTTTTGCTGCTTGGATGTTTGCATGTTTTCCAAGCTTAACTCGCACCTTGAAATATGTTGTAGCGCTTCCCCCCCCCCCCCCCCCTCTCTCTCTCTCTCTCTCTCTCTCTCTCTCTCTCTCTCTCTCTCTCTCTCTCTCTCTCTCTCTCTCTCTCTCTCCCTCTCTCTCTTCTCTCTCTCTCACTTTCCTTCCCTTTATCTAGATCAATGTTTCACTGTCATCAGCGCTACACTGTGGCCTTTATCATTAACCCTTAGTCAGATTTCTACTGCCTCTTTCTGTGCTTTATACGGCGGTTTGTGATGCTTATCGCTTCTCGTGTTGCACCGAGATAAACGCCACTGCAGCATCCCTGTATGTGCCGTCCTCTGTATGTGAAGCGATGAGAGTGGGGGAGAGGTGGGGGTAGAAAATTAAGTGGGGGGGTGATGTAGAAGTGAGGGGGTGGTGTAGAAGTAAGGAGGAGGGAGTGAGGGGTTGGTGTAGAAGTGAGGAGGAGGGAGTGAGGGGATGGTGTAGAAGGGAGGAGGAGGGAGTGAGGGGATGGTGTAGAAGGGAGGAGGAGGGAGTGAGGGGATGGTGTAGAAGGGAGGAGGAGGGAGTGAGGGGATGGTGTAGAAGGGAGGAGGAGGGAGTGAGGGGATGGTGTAGAAGGGAGGAGGAGGGAGTGAGGGGATGGTGTAGAAGGGAGGAGGAGGGAGTGAGGGGATGGTGTAGAAGGGAGGAGGAGGGAGTGAGGGGATGAGTAGAAATGAGAGAGGAGAGGGTGGATGTGAGGGGAAGGGGGTAAAAGTGAGGGAAGAAGGGGTAGAAGTGGGAGGAAGGGGACTGCAGGGAGAGGATGGAGTAGAAGTGAGAGAGGAGAGGGTGGGTATGAGGGGGAGGGGGTAAAAGGGAGTGGAGATGGAGTAGTGAGAGGGGGTAGAAAGAAGAGGGGGAGGGTAAGGGTGTAAGGGAAGGGAAATGGAGAAAAGAGAAGAGTGTAGCAGGTGGAGGGCGTTATGGAATAAGGAGATCTATAATATTACGATATTCATATATACAATTTTTTTCTTCTTTTCTACTTGTAGTTTCTTCCTGAACTCACCATTATCAATCCTTCCTAAGTAGATAAAAGTATCTTTGGGAGATAGTTAGTATTATATTTACAGTCGAGGAATATACATAAAACCTTGATAAACTGACAAACAAATAGAGAGTCAATCAGAGAAAGATAGAAAATGAAGAGAAAGAAAGCAAGAGAAACACAGATATATAAAGACAGAGAGAGAGAAAAAAACAAGAAAAAAACCGAAGCCTCTCTCAAGGAAACATTTCTCAGCCCCCTCCCCCCTCCCCTTTCTCCTCCTCCCCCCCTCCCCCTCCACGCATAACCCGCTTCTCTCTTTCAACTTTTTTTTGAAACACCGCGTCAAATAACGTCATCTCCGGATTACAGCATCGCATCGCCGTCGAGGAATCATCGAACAAATTTCAAGATGGCGAGAAAGCGAGGACTAAGGGGGGGGTGGTGATGGGGGAGTAATGTGGGGGGGGGGAGAGGGGCGAGTGTGACGGACTGACAACATTATTATTTCCTCCTTTCTTGTTTTCCTCTTTCGTTGTATTCGTTTTCCTCGTTTTATTTTTTTTTTTCCGGGTCGGTTTGGATATCAAAACACGAAAAAGAATAAACATTTTCAAAGTATCCTTTGTATAAAGCTTTCCATATTTTTGTATAAAGCTTTCCATATTTGTTTTTCCTCTTTACGAAACTCATTTCCATTCTCTTTGTGTCGCGACTTAAAGCAAATAAAGAAAAATGCTTGAGGAAATGGGAAAAATGTACTTACCTCGAATCAAGATTGCAACTGGATAAATCTGCACGAGATAGACTTAC
>NC_061833.1:4878100-4883100 GCF_019202785.1 Penaeus chinensis
TTAAAGTTAATTAGAGCCAAATTATTTTTATTTGTGTTATAACTGGTAAAACAATAGGAAACTTGAGATCTCTTCATTTAAGAAAATATCGAAGTCGGAGAACTTGCTTTGGCCACATATACTTATGTTTATTAAGCCGTCGGAAGGGGTGGGTGTAAATCTATTATTTTTGAAGTTGAATAAGCGTTGTTATGACACACCTCCACAGTAAAAAAAAATGTAAAAAAAGTTGTTCTGTCTTTTTTATTTTTTTTTTTTTTTTTTTTTTTTAATAAATTGTTACTCTATTTGGGTTTTGCTCAAGCACTGTTATTATAGGCCTCACTTTTGCTATCGCCTTTTCAACGTACTGCAGACGGAACGGTTTTTGGGTATTAGTGGGTGGGGGGGGTTCTGAGGGGGAGGGGGAGGGAAGGATCTGGGGAGGGGGAAAAAGGATATGAGAGAGAGAGAGATAGATAGAGAGAGAGAGAGAATGAGAGAGAGAGAGAATGAGAGAGAGAGAGGAGGAGAGAGAGAGAGACGAGAGAGAGAGAGAGTGAGTGAGAATGAGAGAGAGAGAGAGAGACGAGAGAGAGGAGAGATGAGAGAGAGGAGAGAGAGATGAGAGAGAGAGAAGAGAGAGAGAGAGGATAGAGAGAGAGAGAGAAAGAGTGAGAGAGAGAGAGGAGAGGAGAGAGAGAGAGAGAATGAGAGAGAGAGTGAGTGAGAATGAGAGAGAGAGAGGAGAGAGATAGATAGAGAGAGAGAGATAGATAGAGAGAGAGAGATAGATAGAGAGAGAGAGATAGATAGAGAGAGAGAGATAGATAGAGAGAGAGAGATAGATAGAGAGAGAGAGATAGATAGAGAGAGAGAGAGACGAGAGAGAGAGAGAGAATGAGAGAGAGAGAGATAGATAGAGAGAGAGAGATAGATAGAGAGAGAGAGAGAGGAGAGTGAGAGAGAGAGTTAGTGAGAATGAGAGAGAGAGAGAATGAGAGAGAGAGTGAGTGAGAATGAGAGAGAGAGAGAATGAGAGAGAGAGTGAGAGAGAGAGTTAGTGAGAATGAGAGAGAGAGAGAGATAGATAGAGAGAGAGAGAGAGATAGATAGAGAGAGAGAGATAGATAGAGAGAGAGAGAGAGTGAGTGAGAATGAGAGAGAGAGTGAGTGAGAATGAGAGAGAGAGAGAGATAGATAGAGAGAGAGAGAGAATGAGAGAGAGAGTGAGTGAGAATGAGAGAGAGAGTGAGAGAGAGAGTTAGTGAGAATGAGAGAGAGAGAGGAGAGAATGAGAGAGAGAGAGAGTGAGTGAGAATGAGAGAGAGAGAGATAGATAGAGAGAGAGAGAGAGTGAGTGAGAATGAGAGAGAGAGAGGATAGAGAGAGAGAGAGAAAGAGTGAGAGAGAGAGTTAGTGAGAATGAGAGAGAGAGTGAGTGAGAATGAGAGAGAGAGTGAGAGAGAGAGTTAGTGAGAATGAGAGAGAGAGTGAGTGAGAATGAGAGAGAGAGAGGAGAGATGAGAGAGAGAGGAGAGATGAGAGAGAGAGGAGAGATGAGAGAGAGGAGAGATGAGAGAGAGGAGAGATGAGAGAGAGGAGAGAGAGAGATGAGGAGAGAGAGAGGAGAGGAGAGAGAGATGAGAGAGAGGAGAGAGGAGAGGAGAGAGAGAGAGAGTGAGTGAGAATGAGAGAGAGAGAGGAGGAGAGAGAGAGAGGAGAGTGAGAGAGAGAGTTAGTGAGAATGAGAGAGAGAGAGGAGAGGAGAGAGAGAGAGAGGAGGAGAGAGAGAGAGTGAGTGAGAATGAGAGAGAGTGTGAGAAGGAGAGAGAGAGAGATAGATAGAGAGAGAGAGGAGAGAATGAGAGAGAGTGTGAGAATGAGAGAGAGTGTGAGAAGGAGAGAGAGAGTGAGAGAGAGAGTTAGTGAGAATGAGAGAGAGAGAGGAGAGAATGAGAGAGAGAGTGAGTGAGAATGAGAGAGAGAGAGAGTGAGTGAGAATGAGAGAGAGAGTGAGTGAATGAGAGAGAGTGTGAGAATGAGAGAGAGAGTGAGTGAGAATGAGAGAGAGAGAGAGTGAGTGAGAATGAGAGAGAGAGAGGAGGAGAGAGAGAGAGATAGATAGAGAGAGAGAGAGTGAGTGAGAATGAGAGAGAGTGTGAGAAGGAGAGAGAGAGAGAGAGAGAATGAGAGAGAGAGAGAAGAGAGAGAGAGGAGATAGAGAGAGAGAGAGAGTGAGTGAGAATGAGAGAGAGAGAGGAGAGGAGAGAGAGAGAGGAGAGAATGAGAGAGAGAGAGAGAGAGGAGAGAGGAGAGAGACGAGAGAGAGGAGAGAGAGAGAGGAGAGATGAGAGAGAGGAGAGAGGAGAGAGATAGAGAGAGAGAGATAGAGAGAGGAGAGAGAGGAGAGGAGAGAGAGATGATCGAGAGGGATGGGTCGAGATATAGAGTTTTTTTTGCTCCGCCGAGAGAGAGAGAGAGATAGAGAGAGATGAGAGAGAGAGAGGAGAGGAGATGAGAGAGAGGAGAGAGAGATGAGAGAGAGAGAGAAGAGAGAGAGAGGAGAGATGAGAGAGAGAGAGAGAAAGAGAAAGCAGAAACGCAAAAAACAAACAAACAAACAAAAAATAAATAATGTAAGAGAAAGATAAGAAAAAAATGCCGAGTCTCAGGTAAAATCCCCGACGAGAACAAACAAAACCATTAAATTATTTACGGTGAGGCTATTCCGCCACAAGAGCAACGCCACCTTGAGCAGGTAACAACCATCAACAAGATCTCACGTGGACTTAAAAGACGAGCCGACTTTTTTCAGTCTTAAAAGGCATTAAGGGACAAACCATCATGGGAAGGAGTGCCTCTTAAGCCCTTATCCACAGATATTAAGAGCGTAATCAGAGTCACCTCCATTAGTCACCGAGGCACTGATGAGGCGGCGGCTCGGAGCGTTGGCATAACTACTGGTATTCTGAAATGGCTTTCTAGGACTGCAGCTTCACCTTTGCCCACTCACAGCACAAGGGGAGGGGGGGGGGGGGGAGGCGATAAGAACAGCATCCTTTGGCCTCAGAATTGATATGAGGGGTGATAAGAGCACATAAAAGGTATTCATCTAAACTCTAGATAAATCTAGAATAATCAGAGAGGAAGGGATAATGACGATAGTGGCGAGGAGAGAGAGAGAGAGAGAGAGAGATAGAGAGAGAGAGAGAGAGAGAGAGAGATAGAGAGAGAGAGAGAGAAGAGAGGATAGAAGAGAGAGGAGAGAGGAGAGGAGGAGAGAGAAAGAGAGAGAGGAAGAGGAGAAGAGAGAGAGAGAGAGGAGGAGATAGAAGATAGAGAGAGAGAGAAGAAGAGAGAGAGAGAGAGGAGAGAGAGAGAAGAGAGAGAGAGAGAGAGAGAGGGAGGAGAGAGAAGAAGAGAAGAGAGAGAGAGAGAGAGAAGAGAGAGAGAGAGGAGAGAATGAGAGAGAGAGTGAGTGAGAATGAGAGAGGAGAGAGGAGGAGAGAGAGAGGTGGAGAGGGGAGAGAGAGAGAGAGGAGAGAGGAGAGGAGGAGAATGGAGGAGAGAAGGAAAGGAAAAAAGAAAAGAGAGAGGAGATAGAGAGGTAGTGAAATGAGGGGGAGAGAGGTGAAGAGAGAGAGAGGAGAGGAGAGAGAGAGAGAGAGAATGAGAGAAGAGTGAGGAGAAGAGGAGAGAGGGGAGGGAGAGAGAGAAGAGGAGAGAGAGAGAGGAAGGGGGGGAGGGGAAAAAGGGAGGGAGGAGGAGAAAAGAGAGAGGGGGGAGAGGAGAGAGAGGAAGAGAGAGGGAGGAGAGAGGAAAGAGGAGGGAAGGGAAGTTGGAATGAGAGAGAGGTGAGAATGAGAGAGGAGAGAGGGAGAGAGGAGAGGGGGAAGGAGGAGAGAGAAGAGAAGGAGATGAGGAGAGAAGGAGGAGAGGAGTGGGGAAGAGAGGAGGAAAAGGAGGAGGAGAGGAGAAAGGTGAGAGAGAGATTAGTAGAATAAAAGGTAAATGGGAAAGAAGAAAGGGGAGAAAGAAAAAAAAGAAAGAAAAAAAAAAAAAATAGAGGGGAGAAAAAGGGGGTGGACACTGGGGCCGTGTGACATACATCAAGGTGTCGGGGTGCCTAATTACATATATTATGAGCACCGGAGCTTCATTATCTGCGATCTCCACAAGCTGGAAACCTGATCTCGGAGGGAGACAGGGGGGGTAAGGGGAGGCTGGAGGTGAAGGGAGGAGAGGTTGTTTGGGTTTATAATGAGATGGGGGAAAGGGTTGGGCCTGAGTAGGAAGGGGGGGGGGGGAGGAGGGGAGCGAGGGACACAGACAAGGTGGGGGAGGGAATGGCACAGTGACTTACTGATTGCATGGAATCGAAGTAGGATTTTAGACCTTGAATTTTGAGATAGTAGATGGACTGAAATATGGTGAAGTTGTTTTAATTTCTAAACTAATCATGATGGGAATAAGGCTGAGGACAAAAGGACAGAAAGAAAAGAGTACGAAGAAAAATGTCAAAGAACACTTAGGCAAGCGCAAAGATAAGGGGAATGAAACTGAGAAAAACGGCTGATTAAAATAGAAGACAGAGATAAGACAGATCGATAGAGGATAAGAAGCTGTCACCAAATAGATACTACTTATACAGGGTGTAGGCAAGCAGTAACAGTACCCCCAGATAATCTAAGATTCCCGTATCTCGTAACACTTGCTTCCCTTCTCTCTTCTCTCTCTCTCTTCTCTCTTCTCTTTCTTTCTCTCTCTCTCTCTCTCTCTCTCTCTCTCTCTCTCTCTCTCTCTCTCTCTCTCTCTCTCTCTCTCTCTCTCTCTCTCTCTCCCTCTCCCTCTCTCCCTCAAGTTTTATTGTTGCGGCGTACATAACGCACAAGATTGCATCGAAGAGCTGGCCTCTGTACGTGAATAGAAGCGGTCGAGTGAGATTAATGCGTGTGGGGGCACTCGCTTTATTTTCCTTTCTCTAACTCTGGAGCTTCTTCAAATTTCCAATCAGGTAT
>NC_061833.1:4890600-4895600 GCF_019202785.1 Penaeus chinensis
AACACTCTTTCACACAAGGATCCGGGTGGGCGAAATGAGAGTGGGGGAGGGGAGCGGGGAAGGGGAAAGAGGGGGTGGGGGAGGAGAGCGGGGAAGGGGGGAAGGAGGGGGGGAAGGAGGCTGGGGGAGGAGGGCGGGGAAGGGGGGAAGAAGGGGGTGAGGGAAATGAAGCTGGGGGAGGGGAGCGGGAAAGGAGGGAAGGAGGGGGGGGGGAAGGAGGGGGGGGGAAGGAGGGGGTGGTGGAGGAGGGCGGGGAAGGGGAAGGAAGGGGTGGGGGAAATGAGGCTAGGGGAGGGGAGCGGGGAAGGGGGGAAGGAGGGGGTGGGGGGAAGGAGGGCGGGGAAGGGGAAGGAGGGGGTGGGGGAAGAGAGCGGAGAAGGGGGAAGGAGGGGGTTGGGGAAATGAGGCTTGGGGAGGAGAGCGGGGAAGGGGGAAATGAGGCTGGGGAGGAGGGGAATGAGGGGTTGGGTTAGAGAGAGTAAACAGGAGTAGGGGAAAAGCAATAGAGAGAGGAGGGAAAGACAGAAAAGGGGGGGGGGGGTAGAGGAAAGGAGTATGGAGTGTGGAGGGAGGGGGTAGAGAGTGTGGGGGGGTAGAGAGTGGAGGGAGGGAAGAAGGTGGAGGGGGGGAAGAGTTGAGGGGGGGAAGAGAGTGGAGGGGGGGAAGAGAGTGAAGGGGAGTAGAGAGTGGAGGGGGGGTAGAGAATGGGTGGAGGATGGGTAGAGAGTGGGGGAGAGGGAATATGTTGTGGGGGAGGGCAGTGGAAGTCGGGAAAGGGTTGATAGGAATAAGTAATGTTTAAGAGTTCGTTACGACTCTGAAGTACAAATTATATGCTTTTTGAACTGCCACAACAACCTTGACGAATATATTATGAGAAAGAGAAACTTAAAAGCAAGAATAAAACCTGTTTAACGCGGAACATCTCATGCCAAAAGGTTCTGCTTGCAGGAGGTAGGGTGAAGGGGACAAAAGTGATGTCATTACCGAAATAAATCACCTTGATTAGCGGCGGTGGCAAGCTCACGACCCCCTCCCCCTTCCCCACCCCCTCCCCTCACTTTTAAACACGCTGCCTCATAAAATATCGCCATAAATTAGAGCGCAAAAAATAAGCGCCGTGTTTCTCTTTAATACCACTTAAGTACCCCTCCTCTCCGGATCTTCCCTCCCTCTTCTCCCTCCTTTAACCCTTCCCCCCCTCCCTCCCAACCTTTTTCCTCCACCACGCCCCTCGTTTGGATCTCCCCAAACATAAACCAAGATCACTCTGTCCTACCTCGCACCCCCCCCCTCCCCCCCAGCAGCTGTTTCTATAAATCAAACCTTTCGCTCTCTCTCTCTCTCTCTCACTTTCATTCTCATTCTCATTCTCTCTCTCTCTCTTTCTTTCTTTCTCTTTCTCTCTCTTTCTTTCTTTCTCTCTCTCTTTCTCTCTCTTTCTCTCTCACTCTCAATCTCATTCTCACTCACTCACTCATTCACTCTCTTTCTCTCTCTCATTCTCTCTCTCACTCTCAATCTCACTCTCACTCACTCATTCACTCTCTTATTCTCTCAAACTCAATCTCTCTGTTAAGAGGCGAGCCCGATCCTTGAGTGCGTGCTGGGGTTCCTTATGGGGATCTTACGCCGCCGTTCAGTCCTTCTATGGGGCGGCAGAGGCATTCATTCAGATGGGAAAACCTTTTGAAGGTAGAGAGCGAGAATGTTAAGTTCTTGCTACTGGGTAAATATAAACATCGTGGAGAGAAAGAAGAAAAAAAAGTAGTAAATAATGAGAAATTTAAGACGCGAGGGAAAAAAAAAATGACATGCAGATAGTGTATCATAAAGTGTAATTTATAAGCAGTATAATGTCAGCGATCGCCCTCATCCTCTTTAGATTATCGCAGAGAAGACAATGCTGTGGCTAAAGAAAACTGTAACCTTTATGTTATGGATGAATCAGGTGGTTGCCGCTAAAATTGGATATGCATGATTATCTATCATTTGGACGTTTATTATCGCCATTTTGGTGGCAAAACAATATGAAAATACGAGTTGCAAAAACACTAAAGATCTTATGTATATGTGAGCCTGAGAGTAAAACATACTCGCAGACGAAGAGAAAGTGGAGATCTTATCACGGTTTTTTTTTATATTTAGGAGTCACGTGTGTTATCCAGAGACCTAACGCATAATTTAAAAACAGTCGACCATACACTTTCTTCATGGGTATGGCGTGTCAGTAAACATAAAATCACATTATCTATCTAACTGTCTACACGTACGCACAAGCACTGGCACACAGACTCACATTCACACAATGACTAATACACACACACACACATACACACACACACACACACACACACACACACACACACACACACACACACACGCCCACACACACACGCGCACGCTCTTTCTCGCTCTGCTCTTCTCACATTTCTTCCTCATTGCCTGTCTCTTAGAGTCTCGATCTAATTCCCCGTTTTTTTCAGTCTACGCGTTCATTTTAATCATCTTTCTCATATTCTCCCTGCGTCTTTCCCTCCCTCTCTTTCTCTCGATTTTATTTCCATTTCCATCTTCATCTCTCTAATTTCATTCCTCCTCCTCTTGTCCTTTCACGCTTATTCCCTGGCTCCCATCACACACACACACACACACACACACACACACACACACACACACACACACACACACACACACACACACACACACACACACACACACGCACACTTTTACGGCAACACGTGCCTCTCCCAATAAAGCAGGGCTTCGGGGAAACCAGCGGTAAATAAGATGTAATTCTCAAAGCGTCGCGAAGCTGCAAATATTCATCTGTCATTCGGGATCAGATTTCGAAATTTTGGATATTCTCAATTCCTCTGGGTGAAAGGAATGCGAGAGAGTAAAAAAGGGAGATAGAGAGAGAGGGGGAGAGGGAAGGAAAGAGGAGGGAGAGCGAGGGGGAAGAAGTGAGGGAGGGAGGGAGTGAGTGAGGGATGGATGGATGGAGGGAGGGAGGGAGGGAGGGAGGGAGGGAGGGAGGGAGGGAGGGAGGGAGGGAGGGAGGGAGTGAGGGAGAAAGAAAGAGAGAAAGATAGAAAGATAGAGAAGAGGAAATAAAAAAATATATTAATGACGGAAAAGTTACTAAATGTATTTCATAATACATCATCATCATTATTGTTATCACTATCATTCTCACATCGTCATCATCATTATCATTAGCAAGATAAACGGAGAAACCACTTCAAGAATGTTCATTTGAGACTATCCTCCCAAGAAGAAGACGAAGAAGAAGAAGACGAAGAAGACGAAGAAGAAGCAAAATAAAATCCTTCCCTCTCCCCTCCCCCTCCCCCCCCCCCCCCCCCCCCCCCCTCCCGCATCCCACGTCTCTCTTCCCGAAACCTTAAAAACAGGACGCCTTCCTACGTCACCGTGATTAAATTCTCTTGCAAGATGAGCAACAAGTCGAGAGTGCCGGCCGCTGCGCATGACCGGTAATGGCTGTTGACTCCTCTGTCGTTGGTTAAAAACGGCGCTTGTGTTTCCTTAGTGTTTTGAGGGCGAATATACTCCTTGTGTGTCGAGGGCTTTTATAATGATAGAGAGGACGTGAGGGTGATACCATTAAACAGATATACAAACAAACAAATAAAATAGCAAATAGAATGCGGGAAATATTAATGAAAATATAGGTTATGAGGACACTCGGTTATGATGCTTATGAAAATGACACTGATAAGAATGAATACGAAACTAAGATGACAGATAACCTCAGTTCTCAGTGACTCGAATGCCATTTCCTTAGATTCACCTTTGCCCAGTTTAGCTTTTATTTTCAAGTTACTTGTATCGTTTACATCGGAGAGTCGGTCTTTTCAAAAAATCTGAAATTATAATAACAATAACAATAACAATACAACTAATGATGATAAAGATAATTCGAAAAAAATTAGTTGTTAGCAATATGAACGAACACGCTTAAATCAAATTTCCTGATTCTTTTCTTCCTTTTCAAAAAAAAAAAAAAAAAAAAAAAAAAAGGTTTCAAAACTCACCGGACAGAAAATAATGGGCTAATATTCCCTCTTCAAACTCATCTCCTCACGACACGTTTTGCGCGTTTGACTGTCAATCACGGAGGTTACTTGGTCCGAAAGCAGCGTGGGAGGGGGGGTGGAGGGGGGAGACTCCTGCAAGAGCGTCTTGTTCTGTAGATAAGGCGCGATTAGTTACATTCCTCTTGAGCACTTTGTCTATGGATTTAGTCGCAATTTACTAACACACACATACACGCTTCTCTCTCTCTCTCTTCCAGTCTCCTCTCCCTCCCGCTTTTCTCTCTCCTAAGTATTTTCCATCAGCAATTCTTAAACGCCATCCCCCCCCCCCCCCCCTCTCTCTCCCTCTCTCCCACTAAACATTTTCCGTCGGCGATTCTCGCAGGTCCCCCCCCCCCCCCCCACACCTCTCTCTCTCTCTCTCTCTCTCTCTCTCTCTCTCGCTCTCTCTCTTTCTCTCTCTCACGCTCTCTCTCGCTCTTTCTCTCTCTTTCTCTTTCTCTCTCTCTCGCTCTCTCTCTCTCTCTCTCTCTCTCTCTCTCTCTCTCTCTCTCTCTCTCTCTCTCTCTCTCTCTCTCTCTCTCTCTCTCTCTCCCCCCCCCCCCCCCAACCATTTTCCGTCGGCGATTCTTGCAGCTCCCCCCCCCCCCCCCTTTGAGCCGCATTCCTCCCGGGCGACATTCAGCTGTCAAGGGGCGATGAAAGTCATTTAGATTCACACGATCACATTCATCTCTTGTAAATGGCCCTCTCGTTTCTTTTAAGAGCTCTTGTATTTTCATTACCATCTTTTATTCTATTTTCAAACTCCCGGAGATTATGAAGAGCGTGTGGAGGCGTGGGGGGGTGGGGTGGGGGGGTAAAAGTGAAGTCATATGCCAGGTAAGACTCCCATGACTTGAACTATTTGGCTGTATTAGAAACTTGTTTTACGTTAAA
>NC_061833.1:4903100-4913100 GCF_019202785.1 Penaeus chinensis
ATAAATTACATGCAATTCCTTTTGTCTTCTATTATATATGTATATATATATATTGTATACATATTATATATATATTAAATATATATATTATATATATTATATATATTTTATATATATATTATATATATATTATATATATTATATATATATTTTATATATATATGTATATATATATATATTGTATACATATTATATATATATTAAATATATATATTATATATATTATATATATATTTTATATATATATATTATATATATTATATATATTATATATATATTTTATATATATGTATATATATAATATATATATATATATATATATATATATATATATATATATATGAAGCGTCAGTGGTGACACTAGTTCACCAGATACGATATATTGGATTTACACATCTGCGCATCATACCATAGAATATAATTTTAGAGTCTGCAATCAATCAGTAAAGCCGAATCGTCGAAACAGCGGAGCCAAAAAGCGCTGCAATTGGATACGAAAAAAAAAAAAAAACATCTCCATCTCCACATGCAAGCGTAATCTTCTCACTGTCTTCTCACATATTCCGAGCATTCTCGACACATTTTGGATTGAGTTTATTAGTTGCCGAATGCATTTTACTTAGTTTTCAAGACATCCGCCCGTGATTCGTTAGTTCTGAGTTCGCTAGAATGAATAACATTTTGCAATCGTCGACGACAGGTCATTCGTCATGTCAAGATGGTAACTCGCTCTTGAACAACGCGATATTTGGGACCAGAACATAAATCAAGGAACGAGCTATAAACTCCACCGAATCCAGTTGATAGACTCTTCCGTCTTTAGTGATCACTGGCTGTGTCTTATGATGGCTGGTAACTGTACATAAAAAAAAAAAAAAATACTACAATGTGCCTGAATATGTCACATTTGTAATTATCATCATTGTTTTGCATTATGCTTCATATCCATGGCCCCAGTCTTTCAAATCTACTTATTTCTCTCAGTCCTAAGATATACACATAAAAGACTAATTCAGATAAATCCTACAAATGCAGGAAGAAAAGGTGAAACGAAGAAACGCAGGAAAAGTGATGGAAAGGGTATCAAACGGAAAGGGTGCAGAAGCAAGCGCCTATAATCTTGGCATTGGAGAACTCCTGTCGTATGTTATGAGGTTACGACAGAGGAACCAGGCTAATGTGCGTCTCACATGCATTTGCCAGGGCTTCAGGGACCTCACATACAGCTGTGAATGTGCTGTGTGAATTCACGACAGACCCTGCGTGGATACACGTATACGGACAAGTAAGTTTGTACAATATAAGCTTACGAATATCTATTGGTATGAGTGTGCATAATTTGCATATCGGGACATGTGTATATGTACACTCATATGTATGCATTTCTGTGTGTACACGCCCCCCTCTTCCTCCCCCACACGTACATACATACAGAGAGAGAGAGGGAGAGAGGGAGAGAGAGAGAGAGAGAGAGAGAGAGAGAGAGAGAGAGAGAGAGAGAGAGAGAGAGAGAGAGAGAGAGAGAGAGAGAGTGAGAGAAAGAGAGAGAGAGAGAGAGAGAGAGAGAGAGAGAGAGAGACAGAGACAGGGAGAGAGAGAGAGAGAGAGAGAGAGAGAGAGAGAGAGAGAGAGAGGGAGAGGGAGAGGGAGAGGGAGAGGGAGAGGGAGAGGGAGAGGGAGAGCGAGAGGGAGATAGGAAGAGAGAGAGAGGGAGAGATAGAAATATAAAAGAGAAATACAGACACAGCCATATAAAGAGGGGGTAACTAACAGACTGTGGTTTATATGAAAGCCACTTAACGGTTACGATCCCCTGTATTAAAATGAAGACAAATCCATACTCCCTGGATATAAGCCATTGAATCCAAGGCAAACCGTTTACGAAATTAGTCTCACATTTCTTAACCAATCTTCAAACCAAGCATGTAGGCGCAGGCGACAAGGGAAAACCGCCTGTAACACTACGTGGAGTAAGGACCCTTGTCTTATGCAACGGACTTTTTAACCGGAGAACGTAAATGTTTTGACGCATGGGATGTTACCGGCGTTTATTGAATTTTATGCGACGACATTATTATTCATGGACTTGTATTATTATTGTAACCGAGTCTTGGGCGAGGCATGCGCTAACAGGGGAAAGTCCAGTTCATGCTCCTTATCTTGTGCATGATACATGATCTGCCCTCTCTTAACGTCTGTTCTCTTCCTAAGCGGTTATTCTGTCTCTGTCCTTCTCTCTCTTTCCCCCTTTCTCTCTTTCCTTCTATTTATCTCTCTCTCTCTCATTCCTTCCCTTCCTCGCGCTTTCTCTTTCACTTTTATCCTTTCCAAAATCATACACGGAGGAACGGAAAGGGCGGTCACATTAAGTAATAAAATCAAATATTAATGGATATACACGTGTATATAATACATATACACATATTGGATAAGCAATTATGTAAAACAAAAAAAAGTCCTTTCCTTTTTATAAACCCGATTAATGGGTATGTACGCAATTTAAATACTAATTCATATTTAGGGATGTTTCACACACACACACACACACACACACACACACACACACACACATCTGTTATCTACTGGCCTGCGAAAAGGATAAAATATCTATATAAAACAAATTATGATAATGCAGTAATACTAATACAGTAATTTTAATGGCGATGCAGTAATGATGATAATTTAGTGATAACGATCTTTAGAATAACGCGATGATAAAAACGATGATGCAATAGTAATGATGATAATGAAAATATAGTCAGTATTAGCGTAGCGATAATATAGCCTTTCCAGTTTGTAATCAAATTTGAATTAAATCACTACGAAAATAATTAACATGATAATGAATATGTTGCCTTTGCCGTTGAATGCGACAAAAACAACAACAAAAACAACAGGTAAAGTTAAACTCAGTGAAGTCTACCGGTGCAGATCATGACGCATGCAAATCAGACTTGCCCTGATGACGTCACTAGCCTGCCCTCTTACATATGAAAAGCTGAAACAGTAAAGTCCTTGATATATTGTATTTTCTCCAGCACGGACTTGTCTGTGTCGGTCCAACGCGTCTTTCGTGGTGTAAAAATGGTTATTGAGGTATTAATTATCCATCATTAGTTATATTTGTCGACGCATCTTTTTTTTTCTCTCTTTTTCTTTTTCTTCTGACAAAATTTTATTCAGGGCCCGGCTGATTGTAATCCCTTGAGGCCACACGGCAGCATCTGCATGTGCGCGCTTACGTGTGCGGCGTTGCGCGGCTCAAGATTGTCTGCGTTTTTTTTTTGTTTTGTTTTTTTGTCTGACGGCTGCTTAAACGCTGGGTAGTTTTTTTGCGTTATTTTCCTGCATCTTAGCAAAAAATCAAATAAAGAGACGAACATATTTTTTGTGTTTAGGTGTGTTGTGTAAAGTTGTGATATGCTTTGATAAGTTGTGATATGTTGTGTTGTGTGTGTGTGTGTGTGTGTGTGTGTGTGTGTGTGTGTGTGTGTGTGTGTGTGTGTGTGTGTGTGTGTGTGTGTGTGTGTGTGTGCGCACGTGCGCGCGCGTGGGATCCTGTGCTTATAACCGGATGAAAAAATAATCCGAAGGAAAGTTAGAAATATGGGAGAGCAAATCAAGCAAAGAGCCTAAGAACGGAAAGAGAGGGAAGAGAGAGGGAAGATAGAGGGAAGAGAGAGGGAAGAGAGAGGGAAGAGAGAGGGAAGAGAGAGGGAAGAGAGAGGGAAGAGAGAGCGAAGAGAGAGGGAAGAGAGAGGGAAGAGAGAGGGAAGAGAGCGCGAAGAGAGAGGGAAGAGAGAGGGAAGAGAGAGCGAAGAGAGAGGGAAGAGTGAGAGAGAAGTCTTGCGGGCAATACAAATTCGCCAAACCCGCCGCCGCCTCCGCTGACGCCCCGGCAATTTCGGCAGATTGTTACCACCAAAACACGAAAGAAATTACGATGTCGTTAAATTAGAGAGACACGCAACTTTGCTTGCTCGAGTTGCAATCTGAAGGAAGGAAGAATGAGAGAGGGAAGACGGGAAGAGAAAGAGGGGTGACAAGGGATGGCAAAGGAGAGAGAGGGAGGGACAGAGAGAGAGAGAGAGAGAGAGAGAGAGAGAGAGAGAGAGAGAGAGAGAGAGAGAGAGAGAGAGAGAGAGAGAGAGAGAGAGAGAGAGAGGCAGGCACCTAGGGGAAGCGCGCGGCAGAAGAGAGCGAACGTCGCCCCTTCAACCGGCGCATTTTCCCTGAAGCAGCGAAGCCGCCATCGACGCGATCGAAGGCGCCCCACGTTCGAGATTCGGCGAGTGACTTCGATATAATAACCGCACATCAAACGCCGCTTGTCAAAGGTGTCGCGTTCACAAAGCCCCTCGAAGATAACAGCACTTCAAAGGGCTATTGCACTTTCCCCGAGATGCTCACCCAACTCTTCAGCCCTGCAGCCGGCCTGACATGCGCCTCTCGCGTGCTCGCCAGACCACAGCCTCATTATATATATAGAGAGAGAGATATATATATATTATATATAATATATTATATATATTATATACACATATATGTATATATACATATATATATGTATATGTATATGTATATGTATATGTATATATATATATATATATATATATTATATTTATACTATACATTATACATATACTATATATATTTATATATTATATATATGTTTTATGTATTATATATATTACATATATATATTATATATATAATATATATATTATATATATATAATATATATATACATTTATATAATATATATATATATGTATATAATATAATATATATAATATATTAAATATACTATATTACGTATGATATATATATATATATATATATGTATATATAAAGGTATATACACACACCCATACACAAACATATACACACATATATCATGTAGTTGGCTGTGTCTTTATTCTGTTTTATACTCCTTCTCCAGGAGAGTGACTCGATATATATATATATATATATATATATATATGCATATATATATTTATACAGCCATTTATTCCACTGCAGGACATTGGCCTCTCTCAATTCACTATTGAGAGGTTATATGGCAGTGCCACCGTTGCCTGATTGGATGCCCTTCCTAATCAACCGCGGTTCGGCGCGCTAACACTTGTGCCACGGCGGTGACTTTCCCTATGACGCCTGCGTTTGACTGCTCAAAGCGTTATGTCGTTTTCTCGAGCTCGAGCGAACAGTCAGAGCGCAGGCATTTTTACGACCGCCGCGACAGGGAATTGAACTCGGGACCACGAGGGTCGGAGTCTAGTGCGCTAACCGCTGGACTATCGAAGCAGTCCGATATATATACATATACACACACACACACACACACACACACACACATATATATATATATGTATATATAACACACACACACACACACACACACACACACACACACACACACACACACACACACACACACATACACACACACACACACACACACACAATCCGTAGATATATGTTTATAATCATGTAAGTCTATACATGTACGTGCTTATTCACAGGCACACGCAAAGGTGAAGAAAGAGAGTGAAAAAACTGAAAGACCATATACCATGTGTGGTCTGAATGACGTCACAACATGTAGCCCCAAGAAACGGCAAGTCTCAATTATAACGTTTTTATCTTAACCACACACAAGATCTAATCTGCATACTGGACCGCTCGATCACAGGCCGGTAGAAGAACACGGGTAGAGCGGCAGGGGAGCGTGTGTAGAGGGACAGGGGAGGGGCAGACGGGCAGGGGAGAGGGACAAGGGGCAGGAGAGGGAGGTAGGATAGCCTGTGTAACGCAGACAACGACACGAATGCGTCATATCCCATCATCTTCGTATTGGATGACGTCCGCGGCACAGTTTTACGGCGCCTAATCCCACAACCCGTGAGATAAACTTGCCCTGCGGCTTGATATCCTACGAAAGCGAAGAGAGGGGACGAAAAAAAAGGGGGGAAAT
This sequence comes from Penaeus chinensis, assembly GCF_019202785.1. Taxonomy (NCBI): domain Eukaryota; kingdom Metazoa; phylum Arthropoda; class Malacostraca; order Decapoda; family Penaeidae; genus Penaeus; species Penaeus chinensis. Next base: position 4,909,078 of record NC_061833.1, read on the forward strand.
TCTTGAAAAAAAAGAGACCAGAATGCCTTTTCCTTCTTTCTTCTCCTTTCCATTCGCTTTGCCATTATGTAGATAAGGCTCTCCTCTTTCTCTCACTCGCTCTCTCGACCAGGGGAGATGGGTAGTTCACTAAAGTTTTATTCCAACCTGCAATTCTTTTATTGTTATTACCTCTATCTTACTCTCTAACCATTTCCTTCAATCTTCGGACGGACCCTATGGAAATTTAGATAATTACTCGGCCCATTTACTATTATATAAACAAAGACCCAGTTGGAAAGTCCACGGGTAAGAAGCAAAGTCATTCCTACTGAACTATCTATCATTCGCCAAGAGGCAAGCTGCAGCCGAAGGATCATCCATTTCGGCAAATGCGCTGTTTACCCTAACTTACTGACATTGGAATTCTGTGTATCAACTTTCTGCCTGGTTGTCTCGGAGCCAAAGCAGCCGCCACTCAAACTAAAGACGAAATTGGTGAGTTGAAGAAGTTTTCGGGGCGGTTCTTTCAACTTCCGTTGTAAAAAAAAGGGGACGTGACATGAGAAGCAATAGCGGATGGCAACCGGACGGATAAGCAAAAACGTAGACAGAGCTATGGAAATTAGCCAAAAGTACCAATATAGATATGCAAGTAAAAAAAAAAAAAAAAAAAAAAATATATATATATATATGTATATTCTCTCGGCTCCCGCTGTGTGTGTGTGTGTGTGTGTGTGTGTGTGTGTGTGTGTGTGTGTGTGTGTGTGTGTGTGTGTGTGTGTGTGTGTGTGTGTGTGCGAGTTTGCATGAAGCATGCATGCGAGCGTTCGTGCGAAAAGTTACAAGTTTACTTGTTTTGTTAGATTTTATTGACATCATATATTTCTTACTACAACAGTATGTCGTGTACATTTGTATCTACACGCTCTCTCTTTTACGCTTTTACTCATGACAGACTTGCTTAATGACCCAAGCTCTCGTTCTTACAGTAATCTGACTCCTCGACTCCATCTCCTCCCTTTCCCCTCGCCCTATTTCCCCTCACTGCGCTCCCTTACTTCCTCCCTCCTAGCAGCCCGCCCAAACGCCCATTCGCTTAGTCTTATCAGCCCGCAGCGCCCATTAGAGAAGTAGGCTACCCATTCCTCCAGCGACATTTAAATCTCCCTCCCTATCTGCCCCTCATTTCCCCTTCTTCCTTTCCCCTTCTTCCCCTAACCGCACCTCCCCTTCCTAACTCCCTTACTCTTCCCCTCCCCTACACCTCCCTACTCGAAGTACCACAACCTTTCCCCTTCCCTAACCCTCGCTTCTCCCGCCCCTTTCCCCTTTCCTTAACCTCTCACTTCTCCCTCTCCTTCCCTTCTGGCCTTCCTCCGCCGCGAGCCTTATCTCCCGGACGCATCGGGAGAGCAAGGGCGGTAGCATTTTCTCGTTCTTATCTCGCCTTCGTGCCTGAGCTTCTCCGACGCGCCGGGGCCTCCAGGGATGAGGAGAGACGGCGAGGCGGCCAAGGCAAGCATGGCTGGGCGGCGCTACACGGGAGGGACGAGGAGCGAGGCAGGACGCGGGGATTTACATATGGGGGTTGGTAAGTCTTTTGTGTGGGTGTGTGAACGAGTGGGTGAGGAAGTATAATATAATATATATATAATATATATATAATACATATATATAATATATATAATACATATATATAATATATATAATACATATATATATAATATATAATATAAAATATATATATAATATATAATATAAAATATATATACATAATATAAATAATATATATAATACATATATAATACATATACAATGCATATATATATATATATATATATATATATATATATATATGTAATATATAATATAATATATATAATACAACATATATATGTAATATAAATAGAACATATAAAATATATAATATATAAAATATATATAGTATATATAATACATATAATATATATATAATATATACAATAAATATAATATATATAATCAATATAATAAATAAAATATGTATATATATGATATATATAATATATATAATCAATATAATAAATAAAATATGTATATATATATGATATATATAATATATATAATATATATATATATAATATATATAAAATATGTAATATATGATATAATAAATAAATGTGTATATATGTATATGTGTATATATATATATATATATATATATATATATATATATATATATATATATATATATATATGAGAGAGAGAGAGAGAGAGAGAGAGAGAGAGAGAGAGAGAGAGAGAGAGAGAGAGAGAGAGAGAGAGGAGAGAGAGAGAGAGAGAGAGGGAAGAGAGAGAGAGAGAGAGAGAGAGAGAGAGAGAGAGAGAGAGAGAGAGAGAGAGAGAGAGAGAGAGAGAGAGAGAGAGAGAGAGAGAGAGAGAGAGAGAGAGAGAGAGAGAGAGAGAGAGAGAGAGAGAGAGAGAGAGATAGATAGAGAGAGAGAGAGAGAGAGAGAGAGAGAGAGAGAGAGAGAGAGAGAGAGAGAGAGAGAGAGAGAGAGAGAGAGAGAGAGAGAGAGAGAGAGAGAGAGAGAGAGAGAGAGAGAAAGAGAGAGATAGAAAGAGAGAGAGAGAGCGAGCGAGAGGGAGAGAGAGAGAGCGGAGATACATATATGTGAATGTATATACGTACTATTTACGTGATATGTGTGCGTGTGACTCCCTTATGCATATGCAGATGAGACTGTATATCACTCCTTGATACAATCAGCCCATATTTCACAGTTAGTTATCACTGACTATGTTAAACTTGGTTCATATCGATTAGTAATGAGATTGACTTACTGCCTTATACATTCATCACTACTCTAGTTTCGTGTTGATAGTATCATAATAATATATGATCTTGCTGTTAGAGCATCTAACACCAATCATACTGACCAGCGATGACAGTGAGAGTTACGATAATGACTACAACTGTAATAATGATTATTTTATTACAGACGGCGGTGTCAATAATTACCATAAGAACAGCAACGAATATGTTGATGCTAATGACGATGAAGTTGAGATGGTGGAATTATTAGTAATAATAATAAAACAAAGAAACTTATAAATAACACCAATGATAACATGGTCCTCAAACTATTGATATCATTTAATTTTACTGCCATTATCACATTTCGAAAGTAAGCATCTGAAACCATGAAGTCATTTTGTTCTCCCACCCTATTACTTACAGTGACCAGCATTTCCTTCTGACCAAGTCATTTTTGTTAGGCTCCTTCACTGTTCATAAAACATGAAAGCGTGGCATTGCATCCCCATTAACAATGTCTTAAATTATCTGTATTGTATCCACTTTTTGGAAACTATAAACTGATGGATGCACAGCCAATCTTCCTTAAAGGTTTCAGTGTCACCCACGTTTTCGGAAGGGAATATTAGGCAGAGCCTCCGTATGGTGGTTCCATGAGAGGGAGATATGTCCTCTTGAGGGTCGGAAACAGACGTGTTCTCAAGCCTCCTAAGCTGTTTGACGTTTCCAGATTAGGAGGCTGACTCCTGCTGAATATATGTCATGGAGGCAAGCATCTCACACCTTAACGCCGCCGTCCAAACGCCTCAAGGGCTGCCTTCTTGAGACACTTAAACTCCGCATGTAACGTTTCTCGGAGTCTCCATTTGGGAGCGTGTGTTGCAATACATTATTAACCCTGTGATCGGAGAAGCAAGGTTAGCTCTGTTGCCTTAGATTTCGCAGAACATATTTGACGTCATTATTGCTAAGTGTCAGAGGAGAGTCAGGATTTTCTATCAGTCTTTATAATACACATCAACGTGACATCAAGCTCTCCCAACTCGGTCACATATCACATACTTGACATGCATTGTTAAATTTAATGAATTCCGGATTTACGTGGCCATGGTACGCTGGCACCCACTAGAGGGCGAACAAACATAGTCAACTCAAACTTAATGCCTGCAACTTAACACAAAATCAACTTGAAGTCCGTGTCTATATTGGGATCCCAACATCAGCATATATAGATAAGGAAGACA
>NC_061833.1:4918100-4928100 GCF_019202785.1 Penaeus chinensis
TGTATGTATAAAATATATAATATATATCATTTATACATATATTCGTCTGCTTGTATATAAATATACACATATATGTATATATATACATATAACATTTGTATGTATATATATTCATGTTAAATACATAAGTAAATAAATAAATAAACGCGCGCGCGCACACACACACACACACACACACACGCACACACACACACGCACACACACGCACACACACACACACATATATATATATATTGTTATAGTAATCCCTGTGATCACTTATGTTAAGAATGGTACTTCAGTCACAATATCACATTTTCATTTATTTGGCTTTCTTTCTTAACTTATCTGTGAATGCCATTCATAATTTGTAAAGACTTCATATATTAGACACTTTATCAAAATTCCTTTTGGATACAAAGTTAATTAACTTAATAATAATAGGAGCAATTAGAAAAAACACATATTTACGTGTAGAAAAATAGAAGAAAAGAACGAAACAATCCGACGATTTACACAAAATAACACCTTTACACATGGCTACGATGTACACAATATTAAACTTATAAATGTAAGATAACCCTGACCATAGACACAGCATCCAAACCTTATGAAATAAACCAATAACCGGCTTTACCCAAAACACATCCGTCCCTATCGCCCATCAATAGCAATCCTGTTGTGAACCGAGACCATCAATTTACTCGTCAGGAATGAATAATTCCTTTGGGAAAATCTAAATACTGAAGAATTATATATATATTTTTTCTTTGCGTAATATTAAAGAATTATATGCTAAATAAAGGAATATAACCCCCAACCAGAAGAAAAAAAACACTCGTTTTAATAATATCGGAACGTTTTCGCAGACTGCTATAACAAGCCTTTCATATATCACAATAACCATTTAAATTCAATCTACATTATATATTCAACACATAATTTACTCAATTATTTTTTTCAATTATCTCTGGTTACAGTCATTACTGTCTATGTGACTAGTAGCTTTAGAGAAACAGATCTATATTTTACTTATATGCGAATAGCCATAATTCTTAATAATTACGATAGTTACTGACAACCCATGAATTCCACCCATTACTAGAGTACTAACATAACTACAAACGACATATATATATATATATATATATATATATATATATATATGCGTATATACATATATGTGTATACATGCACATATTTATAAATATGTGTATATATAATTATATATATATATGTATATATGTATATGTATATGTATGTGTATATGTATGTGTATATGTATGTGTATGTGTATATGTATATGTATATGTATATGTATGTGTATATGTATATGTACATGTGTATATATATACATATATATATATATATATATATGTGTGTATGTGTGCATGTGTGTATGTGTGTGTTTATATGTATTTGTGTGCGCGCGCGCGCGCGCGCGCGTGTGTGTGTGTGTGTGTGTGTGTGCGTGTGTGTGTGTAAACAAACACATAATTATATACCTACATAAATAAATGAATATATATACACATATAAATATATATGTATATATGTACTCACACACAATTATATTTTTCTTTTTTTCTTTTAAGGACAAAACCCTCAACAAGAAACGAGTTGCAGATTTTGCCAAATGCATTCAAAACTCACGGGCCTGTGTTAAACCTCAGCAAGCAGCATGATGGCCAGAGCGTTGCAAAAAAAGCGCTCACCAAAAGTAATTAAAACTGCGCCAGACCGAGCGAGCCTGAGCCGCAAACCGCCCACGGGGAGCGCAGCCGCCCACGGATTTTCCACGCTGCGATTCGACGGGGCTTGGAGATAATCTTAGGTTTTTGCACGAAATGCAAACTGCTCAGAAGCTGACGATTGTTGACCAGAGAACTTTAGTCAAGATGAATAGGACTAAATCCTTTATTATTTATTTTGCTTTTCAAACGTGGCAAATAATCAGTGGTGCGATTGAGAAACACTAAAGAGTTGCTGAAAAACCTAATCATTCAGAGAAATGGTTTGGGCTGCATTTTCCATTGAAGATCACGACAAAAATGTCTATTATAAAAAAAAAAAAAAAAAAAAAAGTGCGAGATGTTGAGGTCCTTACATTGTTCCGAGAGGAGTTGTTATCACTCAATCCGTCTTTCGAGAGCAAGCTACTTGACAAGACGGGCAAGTTCTCGCACCTCACGTCTGTCTTGAGGTTCGCTCGCTGACCACTGTGAGGAACCGGCGATCAACCTGAAGAACGTCTGTGGCGCCCCAGTTCCCACCTCTTACTCAGACTTCCACCTGTGAAGACATCTGGAGGCCACAGAGTATGCAGACCTATGACCACAATAATTATGGCGTAAGCTATAACATAAAGGAGGAAATAAGGACCTTACCAAGGTCAATATATATATATATATGTATATATATATATATATATATATATATATATGTATATATATGTACACACACACACACACACACACACACACATATATATATATATATATATATATATATATATATATTTATGTATGTACATATATATATATATATATATATATATATATATATATATATGTGTGTGTGTATATGTATATGTATATGTATGTGTATGCGTATGTGTATGTGTATGTGTATGCGTATATAGATAGATAGATAGATAGATAGATAGATAGATAGAAAGATATATATATATATATGTGTGTGTGTGTGTGTGTGTGTGTGTGTGTGTGTGTGTGTGTGTGTGTATGTGTGTGTATGTGTGTGTGTGTGTGTGTGTGTGTGTGTGTGTGTGTGTGTGTGTGTGTGTGTGTGTGTGTGTGTGTGTGTGTGTGTGTGTGTGTGTGTGTGTGTGTGTGTGCGTGTGTGTGTGTGTGTGTGTGTATGCGCGTGTGTGTGTAAATAAATTAATAAATAAATAAATACACATATACACATATATTAATGTTAATGTTTAAGATATTTTGCTATCATGGTTGTGTGATCTGAATGAGATATGGCTACAATAAGAATTTTCCAGAGGATATGTTAAGCGAAACTCTACAAAACCACTATATGTTTATATCGCTGTCATTGTTGTTGTTGCTTCAGGTGAAAAACATTCTGTTTGATCTTTCAACGTTCCGGGAAGTTAGGAGAAATGCCTCTTGTCCATTTGGCCACGTGCACAGTGACTAGGCGGCCCTTTTGTGCCTTCTACCTTGGTCTAACAAAACACATCTTCAAAAATGTACACTATAGTTGCCATAGATTTCATGGTAAACACATTTCCAGCAACTACTAAACTAGCATCTCGTTATTTACATATTCTTTGTAAATTCACTTTCCAAAATGTTTTTTTTTTTTTTTATCCTGCTTAGCCGTATGTGCTTACAACTCTTATCCTTTATAAGTAGATTGACTCACAACTTTCTGGCCAAGGCGAGACGCGAGCCACATGTTCCTCGGTCAGCTGATAAGCACTATGCATTTTCTCAAGCCATCTCACGATAAGGTATCTGCTCAGAATCTCCCCGACCGCCGGCGCATCCCTGGTTTCTTGGGAGATGTGTGAGAAGCAAAGAGATTGTTGATCTTCCATTTCTCCGGGCGGTTTTACTCTTGACAAGCTGGATTGCTTTTAAGAGCCAGACGACAGGGTGCAGCAGAGCGGACATAACATAATAATGAAGGTAATGATAACGAATGATAACAACAAATAAGCACCTCTGGAACAAGCAAGCAGAATCCGTCCTTAATGTGAGGAGAGACAGGATCAAGCCAGTAAGCCAAGCGGACTACCTTCAGGGCAAATTAGATATATGAAGACCAGATTTGATAAGCATAATTAAAGAAGAATGCATACATATAATATACAGATAAAAAAAAAGAAAAAAATAGCAGAGTCATCCAAATCAGACAAACAAACAGGATCACCTCGCTTGAAAAAAGCAGGCAAAGTCACTTCAATCAAGCAGCAGGCCATATCTGTTCTGGTTGGCACACACACACAGGCCTCTGTACCTCATAAATATCATATTGGCTCCCTCTCAAAATCTGGTTCTGCATTGTTCATCTCACCCTTTTCCAGTTTTCTCTTTCACTTCTCTTTCTTCTCTACTCTCTCCCTCCGTTCTCATTTTCAAAATCTTTATCATCGCTGTATACAATTCTCTGCTTCTTCCTCATCATCACCATCACCACCATCATCATTATCATACCCATCATCACCATCATAATCCCCATCAACATCATCATCACCATCATCATCATAACAACTTTCATTACCTACAATTATTACTATAACTATCATTCTTGTTTTTAGTTTTTGTTGCTGTTATTATTACTATCATCATCCTCATCATTACCATCACCGACTTCATCTCCATTATTATCGTTTTCATCATTATCATCATCTTCAATATCATCATTATACTACTATTATTTTGTACGAGTATAACGTGGTTTTCTGCATCAAGAAATATTCCATCTAAACGCGTCCTAAATCAATAAAAGCTAACCAACCCTTATCATTATCACAGTAATTATCTTTATCATCACAGTTATCGATACTTCATTACATGCCATCGGTATGATGTATCACATATACTGCACAATAACCGCTATTACCATCATCATCATCATTACCAATGTTAGAATTAGCGCTGCTCTCAATATTCAGGTTATAATGATCATGATAATGGTAATAATGATGGCATTTCTTATTGTCATATTTAGTGTCATTGCTTTTGTTAATGTTTCTTCTTAAGATCATAGATATATAAAATAGTATTAGTGTTATACCAATAATTGTTCTACCAGCATCTGTTTTCCAATTATTACCGAGATCACCATCATTGTCAACATTACTGATAATATTATCCTCATTATATATATTGCTACCATACTCAGCATACTCATTAGCATTCCTCACCGATATTGCTACTACCGCTTTTATAATTATGATCAATACTTTATCATTATAATCGTCATCATTATAATTATGATGGTTATGAAAACATTCATCAAAGTCATTATTATTATCACTGCCATTTTTAAAAACCAAAATATTTTAATACTTTCTCGCTGATATTGGCTTGATTATCAAAATTATCACTAACATCGATATCAACATTTCTGCCAATTCTACTAACACTTACATAAGAACGAATGTAAATGCACTGAATTATTATTACGATTATCATCCACATTATCTTTCACATCAATCTGATTTCCACTGCCATTAGTGAGATTAATGAAATAACGATAAACTCAACAGATGTTTCTCCCTATTATCAAAATTAAAAACGAATCATTTTTAACAAGGCAGAAACCATATCATCATTGATTATTGTCAAACTTTTTTTTCGCGGGGAAAGTATTTAATAATGTGCGGCAACTATATTAAGAATTATTCAGTGGCGAAGAAATAAAGTGAAATTTAATTGCAATCAGACAGCCCAGAGTTTGCGAAATGACTGGTTTCTCGTTTTCTATTTTGCTACAGTGACTAGCACAACACGACAATAAAAACAGTAAGAAAATCGTTGACGGAAGCGATGGCGACGGCCTCTGGAAATGGGAGAAACACTTGGGAATAAGAAGGACGAAACTGTTTTAAGGGAAATAAGTAGCTGGTTAAGAAATAATAAGCATTGAGAGCGATAAAACTGTTTTCAGGAAAATAAGCAACTGGTTCAATTATTTGAATACACACACACACACACACACACACACACACACACACACACACATATATATATATATATATATATATATTTGACGTTCGTAATGGTAAAATGAATGCCTCTGTCACGTCATGACTCTGTATCCTTAGTCTTTGCATTTTGCCCTAGCCGGTAATGCAATCACAAATCACGTAGAGCCTCTACGGTCGAGATCCCGTATGGGTAATGAAGGAGGTTTGACCCTAACGCCTTGGCACTTGAAATTCCGCTCGGACAGGAAGATCCAAAGATTGACCTCAACTTAGCCGCTGTGTCAGTGGTGACCCTTGGGTGAAACCGCAATGAAGTGATCACCCTTCGGTACAAGACTCGGGTGTTAAAGTTCGGCCATTTAGGAGGACTTGGGAGGGGGGGAAGTGGGAAGAGGGTTAGTATGGCAAAGACCGAGATGACAAATAAATGCAAATTACAAATTGGGTTATAAAAACGTAATTTACCACTGGACCTACATGTGCAATCGTAACATAGGATAGATAACTTTTTAACACAGGATATATATCCTTTTAAAAATCGGAAAAAAAAGAAAGGAATATCCGATTCTTGATACTAAAGACCTCGGCAAAGTCAACCAACTCTTTTTCTCACTCGCAAAAGGATACCATCTAGGTCACACAGTCGCCTGACCCTTGAAATAGATATAGATTACATTATAAGAGTTCCCTTCTATCAACCCCACTGGAAATCCTATAATTAAAACTGCTATGCTTTCATTCACAACACAGAGACTGACCCCTTTTATAGAGGAGTTATAGAAGGCTTACTATAGCAAACTGGTGATGAAAAGCTATGAGATGTCGTGAAGTCTGATAGCATGGGTCGTGGATCGTAGCAGACTGTAAGAGGGAAGACGAAAGTTGTGGAATAGACCCTTCCAAGCTGCTCTGAACACATGCAAAGCACTATACGCAACTGGGCTTTGCCTACACGTGCATATATATTCAATACATATGTAAAAATAGAGCCATTCGCAAGGGGAGGGAGAATCCCGTGAAATCAACGTCGAGCTCATCATAGAAGAATAGCTCTGCGATTCCAATTAGTACTGCTATTATAACTGAGCACCTTGCAACATTATCTCATGCGTTTAACATTAGCTACCAGGATTTCATCATCATGACTGTCTGTCTGTTCCACTAGACACAAACACTGGCTGCTCATCAGAGTTCTCACTGTGGGAATCTTTTTTTTTAGTTTTTTTTTTTTCAGCTTGAGCAATGGGAATTACGGTCAAATTAATTCCATTGCCATTATTGCTATCGTTATTATCTGCAGAAGCCTCTTCGGGAAAGCAATAACATGCCTTTGAATTATCACTGTTATGTTGGTAATAATAAAAACAGAGAGAGAGAGAGGGAGAGGGGGGAGAGACAGAGAGAGAGAGAGAAAGAGATGCAAAACCTGACAGACAAATCCAGAAGAGAGAAAGAGAAAGAGGAAGACAATCAGTCACGTTGCCGCTCAACCCGAGGCGTTTCGATCTCCACACCTTTGATGCATTACGTCAAAAGATTTTCTTCGGATCCTGTGGCTATACCCTCTGCCAGTTACCCCTTCCCCCCTCCCCCCCCCCCCCCGTCCCCGTCTCCCCGCACATGGTATCGCTTGGTATCCTCCGTTCAGTGACTGGGTATTGGATCGACCCTTGGAATTTACCGAGACCCAACAAGGTGCATCGTGGCTGGTACATGAAAACCAGTTTGTGGTTGGACGGGTGTACTTCACAAACGTGCACTTCCCCCTTCATGGAAAAATGACTGGCCACGTTAATAATATGTCTAAGAAGGTTAATTGTGCATGGCCATAATATTAATGCAGTCCGATGTTTCGACATACTAGGCATATATACAGTTTAATCGAATTTCGAGAAAATATTCTCCATATACATATACAAGCATGTCTCTCTTTTTCTCTCTGTCTCTGTTTTTCCCTATCTCTGTCAGTCTGTCTGTCTGTTTGCCTGCCTGTCTCTCTCACTCACTCACTCACTCACTTTCTTTATTTCTCTCTTTTCTCTCTCTCTCTCTCTCTCTCTCTCTCTCTCTCTCTCTCTCTCTCTCTCTCTCTCTCTCTCTCTCTCTCTCTCTCTCTCTCCCTCTCTGTGTGTACGTATGGATGGATGGATGGATGGGAGATAGATAGATCGATAGATAGATGGATGGATGATTTGATGGTTGGATGCACGCATGCATACACACACACACACACACACACACACACACACACACACACACACACACACACACACACACACACACATATACATACATATATATATATATATATATATATATATATATATATATATATATATATATATTGCACATGCATCTTATCTATGTATATCGCAAACCGCTCACGCAACTTTTAAAACCTGTAACAACAGATGTGAGAGACAACATCATTAGCTGAGCAAAGTGGAGCGGTGGAGGTGGAGGGGGTAGAGAAGGGGGGAGGGGGAGAGTAGTGGGTTTGACTGCTTGATTGCACTGTCTTTACTGTTGCAGGACACGTTCCCTGGGTTGCATGGCTGTCATTTTAAACTCCGCAAGCCCATATAGGTGTGCATCCCTCTTACGTTTGGTCGTGTGTTTGTTTTGTCTGTGAGCGTGCTCGGCTGATACATCTCTCTGTTCGTTTCTCACTATTTTTGTTTTGTCTCTTCCCTCCCATCCCTTTTTCTCCTTCTCCCTGTCCACGTGCGTAATGCATCTTTAATATCAGCCCTCGTACCCCATCACCGGGACACGCAAGAGGCCAAGTTGCGACTTATATAACGGGTCATTGGGATCAAGGATGGGAAAAAATCTTCTAAAGGAATCCTTCGCTCCGACTTGGAAGGGATGGAACAGAAGGGGAGGATCGTAGAGTAAGAGAGAGAGAGAGAGAGAGAGAGAGAGAGAGAGAGAGAGAGAGAGAGAGAGAGAGAGAGAGAGAGAGAGAGAGAAAGCAAGCACGAGAAGGAGCATTGCTAACCCCCCAAAAAACAACAGCAGTCACATAAATCACAGAGCACCAAGGAAGCCACAACCCAATAAACCCCCCCCCCCCCCCCCAATAATCCACAAACAGACAGCACAACACCGACGAAAATCATAGCGCCAATCAGAACAACAATAACAGTCAAAACAGTGACACTCTTTGTACTGATGGTGCTAATAATAGTGACGCGTCGCCATAACAGTGGCCATAAAACCTGATTTACGACCTTCCAGCCTTCGGGATAATGCGAGATCTGAAATGCGCCTTACGAACGCTCGCCGCCATGAAGTGAGGGAGCGGAAACGCGGCGTTCGGCGGAGCTAATAATGTCATGCAGGTGCAACCCCGGCTTGCCGCGAGAATTTAGATGGCATTTCGGGAGGCCGAGTCACTGCTCTCTCGCTCTCTATTTTGTTCTCTGGCTCTATTTTGTTATGGTGCTCTCTCTCCCCTGCATTTCCTGTTTTCTTTTCTTTTTCTCTCGTTTTTTTTTCGCACTTAATTCTCCCTTTGCTTTCTCTCATCCTCTGTCTGCAATGGATTTTCCTCCTATTCTGTCTCCTCTTAATCTACTTTTACCACCGCTTTTCTTTTTGTTCCATATTTCCTTCGTCCCTCCATTCATTCCAACTTAGCCAAATTCTTCCTCATCTCAGCCGTTGCATCAAATATCACACCATTGCCAAATAAACGCACAAATACCGACTCTCTCTATCCTAGCTCACATTAAACAAAATAAAATTCCAAAAAAAAAAAAATCTCACCAATGCTAAAAATCCCTATCTGTATTTTTTTTTTTTTTTTTCCCAATTGGGGGTCATGACCTCCAGCGATGCCTCACCTTTGAGAGCGAGGTCACTCCGGACAGGGTGGGGTGTGGTTTGGGGATGCTTGCCGCAATTCCACTTAGGTTAATGGCCACAGATTCTCTCACCCAATGAAACACATTCTCTACGGAATTGCTGGAATCCTAGATTGATAGCGAAAGCGAGCCCGAAGTTCTATATTTTTTTTCTAACATAGTAGGTTTTATGCCCAATTCTTTTAACACAGTGATACCCCCCTTTTTTAACAATGAGTTCTATTTCACTATCTCTAATTCTTTTAACAGGTTGATTTCTATCCCGCTTTTAGCTCTGGCATTTTTCATACAGTGAAAACTATCCTTTCTTTCAACTTTTTTTAACACCATGACTTATCCTTGTAATTTTATTTAACCTAAGGAGTTCTAATATCTTCTTTTCTTTAAGATATGTAATCTGGTCGTTTTGTAAGATACATCCCTGGCGGCAACCCTGTATAAAATATCTCAAAGTATCAGT
>NC_061833.1:4970600-4975600 GCF_019202785.1 Penaeus chinensis
ACCGAATATCGATGGATTTTCCCCAAATATATCGAAACATACAAATAATCAACCAATGCCGGCTTCTAAAAGCGCAAATGCGGAATCAATAACAAAAAGAGAATGAAAGAAGAATGAGAAAGAAATCAGGCGAAGATGAAGCCGAAGCACCTTTCAAGAAGAAACATCCGGAAGAGAAAAGACAACCAAGACTCTCCTTGGGCTTCGATAACGCTTGTTGTGTCGCGGCGGGAAGTGATTGCATTACGGAGGAGATAACACAGTTATCACACGTTCCTTGGGGAGAGATAAGAGGTCGTCGGCGTCGTCAACAGCCACGATATGCTTTCAGTTCAAGCCTAAGTCTCCCTCACGCCTTTTTTCCCCCCTTTCACTTGTCTCCACTCTACCCTTTCGCTTCTCTCTATGCTTTTCCTCCCCTCTCTTCTCTCCTTTCTCCCCCTGCCTCAACCCCCCCTCCTCTCTGTCAATTTTCCCCTTCTCTTGACTCCTCTCTTTCCCCTCCCTATTCTCCTCCCTTCCTTCCCCCTTCCCTAATCTCCTGGTACTCATATGGCCTCAGGTGTCTCTAAATGTCATGTCAAAGGTCAAAGATACAATTAAAGCTGATATCTGAAAAATGAAGATCAGGATAGTGACAGTGAAGCTATTGTATTCTCGCTCGCTAGATGCAACGTAAACAAAGGAAAGCAGTAATCACTACAGCGTACTTCTATGCTTTATATTCCACCTGTTGCTGGTCACCAGTGAAAGGCGACAAGTGAATGGAACTTTATCCGAATGAGTCCGTGAATGAACCCCATTCGAGACACGACTCAGCGTTCAGTGACCAATAAGCATAAAGAGATAACATGTTCAAAACTTTCCAGACCCGAACCAGAACCAATGTTTAAGAACGAGACAAAAATACATATCCAAAAGGGAAGAGCAATGCCTCAAGAGCAAGAGTTAACAAGCGTAATGTGACGGTATATCTTCCAGGAGAAGCTGCTTGACCTTAATAACGTCTCTGAGGATGGCAAAGGGGCGGGGGGAGGGGGACCCACAATATTTCGGAAGATTTTTAAGTCTCGACGTTGTAATACGAGCCATTTGCGAGAAAGAGGGCGCCACATTACATCTGCGGCCGCGGAAATGGGGAGGACAGGCAGGACAGGATAAGTTCTTTAATGTGAATGTCATTAAAGGCCAAGAAATGTAAGAAGAAAGGTATGCTGTTCGTTTTTGTGTAAGATGGTATATGCTAATCACTAGCGCCGGAATTGTGTTTCCTTGAAAGCCAAATATAGCTAAGTATTAGACAATTGGAAGAATATCCATATACAAATGACACACATGCGCAAACGCACTTACAATCATCGAAGTTTTGCCAAAGCCATGGTCCCCGAGGTCAGCTGTTTGTTTATCTCCGACATCATGCACTTTACTTGCTCTCAAGAAGTATATAGTCAAGGATTAGCCCCGGGGATTTCCTTCCCTGTTCTGAAGGGATTCTGTGCAATGTATATCTAACCTAACCGCTAGCTTTCAGATATATATTAATAATTATTCAATATCTATAAGCATACACTCTTTTCTCTCCCTCCTCTCTCTCTCTCTCTCACACCACACAACACACACACACACACACACACACACACACACACACACACACGAAGACAATCCTACGCGCCCTCAACCACCCCAAAACCAAGGCCACAACCACCACGCACGCCAACAGCCTCCCTTCAAACGTCCCCCAAAGCACACACGCCTGGAAAGGAGAGGAGCCGGTAATGAAAGCGCGCCCATGCGTCGCACGCCCTCGTGTAACCAGGTTAATCTCCCTACGACCCTCCGTCCTCATCCCCAGCGAGGCCTTGTTCGCCAAATCGGCTGTTACCGTCGCGCCGGATGCAGGGGACGGCGGCGAGGAGGAGCTAACTGAACCGGCCGCACGTGCTTCGGCTTCAGGAATTTCATGAGTGCTCATGCTGATAGGGCCGTGGAGAGCGTGTAAGGTGGGTGGGTTGGGGAGAAGGGAAGAGGGAAGGGGAGGGGGGATGGGAGAGTGAGTTGGGGAGAGGGGAACGGGAGTGTGAGTTGGGGAGAGGGGGACGTGAGGGTGAGTTGGGGAGAGGGGGACGGGGCACGAGTTAGGGAGAGGGGGACGGGAGGGTGAGATAGGGAGACGGGAAAGGGAGGATAAGGGAGAGTAGGAAAGGAGAGCGAGGGGAAGGGAAAGGCCTTCTGAGATGAGGAGGGGGCACTGAGTCGTGGGTAGCGAGAGGGGGTGGGGGAGCTTGAGGAGAAATGCAAACGCGCCATGAGATTAGAGCTTGCTTTCGGGAACCGTGCAAGCAAAGTCTATTAAAACATGAACGCGACTTAACGGATTATGACGAGGAGCTCTGATGCTTGCTCGGATACTATTATGTAAGCCGATAAGCGCCTATTTTGCTTATTCTCCTTGGGGATGAGTGTACAAGCCTTAGATTTACAAATATTTTCCTTTTCTTGTGTATCCTTATTATTATCAATATTCGATGGCTAAGCGGATTCACGAACTAACCCTACTTATAGCTATAATCTATCTTGTGTATGATACTTCTGAAATTCAATCACAACAGTATACAAAAGACGGAATTGCAAATCCTATTGCAGACATATCCAACAAACAACAATTAGCTCCTGTATACATGAAACCCAACAAGTGAGACTCCGAAAAGTATCGACAAACGAACAACCAAACAAACAAACCACACCAAAAGAAAGAGAGAACACGCCCTTTTTAACAAAAAAATGACAAGAGAAAAATCCTTCCGCTTGGACAGCTGGGGGAAAGTTAACAGCGACTCCCGACTTTTATTGTCCGAAGAAAGGGCGTAGTTGAAGAATGAATTCACAAATTCTCTTCTTTTAATGTTTTTAAGAGGTGTTGGTGTTAATGAAGATGGTGCTGAGGAAGAGGAAGTTTAGGGAGAAGATGGGAGGGAGGAGGGAGAGGAAAAGGAAGGGGGGGGGGGTAGTGGAGGAGGAGGAGGAAGAGGAGGAGGAAGAAGAAGAGGAAGTGGGAGAGGCAGAGGAAGATAATGGTAATGGTAATGGTAATGATAATGGTAATGGTGATGGCGGTCAAGCCGTAATAGCTTTAATAACAATCAGACTGTTATTACCGGTGTGATCAAAGTGGACAGCTGGAGTAATAGTGATGATATCATAAGTGTAAAACAAATAAGCAACTACATGGATATTCAAATGCATAATGATCGACTTGAAAGATCATTAGTTACAGTAAGAGAGAGAGAGAGAGAGAGAGAGAGAGAGAGAGAGAGAGAGAGAGAGAGAGAGAGAGAGAGAGAGAGAGAGAGAGAGAGAGAGAAGAGAGGATGGTAGAACAGAATATCAAATGATAACTATACTCCCAAAACATATACATTTACCACATTTTTTTTTCCAACAATAAACCCTTTAACTAGGTTTTAAATACATAGAAGGATCCGGTTCAACGCCGTCTCACAGGCCATGGCCAAGCTCCCACAAATAATCACCACAATCCGTCTGTAACTTTGCACACATTATAGCAACCAAGAAATGCAGGCAAATCATTAACTCTTCCATTCAGCATAAGTAATACGCAACCGGATGGACAAAATTTATTAAGATATTACATAGGTTTCATGATTAAGGTATCAACACATTCAGTACATCTGGAAGTCTTCATCAGTAAACCATTAATTTGAAATTGAAATTGATTTTTTTCATATAAATCGGATATACATCATTGACGGAAGTAATGCAATAAGCTGATTTTTTAAGGCAATCGTCTAATATTACATATATAGATAGATATTACATTGACCACTAGAAATCACTGCATTTTAAAAATATAAAACAAAAATTGCAACCAAGCCTTTTCAATGCAAAACTGAAAGCCTCAATCATAAATGAAAATATTCCTCCTTTTTACAAAAAAAAAAAAAAAAAAAAAAAAATCATCAAATTGGCAAGGATTCTACCAGTGTTAAAGATTTAAATTTTGTAACAGGAAAATATCGCACGAAATGATAAAAAAGGAAAACGCATATACATGCAAACCACGCCATTCTCTCCACAAAAGATTTTTTTCTCTCGGCCCAGCCATCTGTCAGAAGAATGTCTCATAATATATTTTCTGTGACGCGTCGTGCCTTGACTTTCGCTGGAGTTATGCAAAGAGGGAGTCTAAAGTAAAGAGAATAATTATCTACTTTTTTCTGAGGGTAATTCAAGGTTTCATTTCGGACTTATTTTTCTGTCTGTTCTCTCTTCTCTTCTAAATATTAGGTTGTCTTTTCCGTATCTTTAAGTAAGATTAACTCAATATTTAACACCCTCTCTCTCTCACTCACTCTCACTCTCTAAAACACACACCCATAAAAACACAAAACTTAATAAGACCCTTATTGATTTCATCTGATACACCAAGTTCATTCCCTGCGTCACCGGCTGACTTCAATCACAACGAAAATAAAACACAAAATTACACTTAGAACTTACCATGCAGAAAGACCACGGACGCACTGTTGTTCTTATCTCTGGTGGGTAATGGGCGTGTTCATTATCAAAAGCGGATCCGAAAAATGAAATAAAAGTATATATATATATATATATTTCGTTCGCGCGCGAGGGAGAGAGAGAGACAGGGAAACTGAGCGAGAAAGAAATATCCCCCCCCCTACTAAAAAATACACACACACAAAAAAAGAAAACAAGCAGGGAAAACCAAAAAAGCAGAAACAAAACAACAACAGAAATCACAGTCAACCTCCCCCCCGAAAAAAAGAAAGAAAGAAAGAAAGAAAAAAGAGGCAGAGATAACACACGTGTCCCACCGGAAGGCAAATCATGTGCGGCAACAATCGGGGCACTTATATCCCGGGAAACAAATGATCCATTCGGGAGACAAATAACTCTCTTTCCTTCGGTTATTCAAGCGTCATTCCGTTCATTTGGAAAGGATGGGTGACAAATCTACGGTC
>NC_061833.1:4983100-4985600 GCF_019202785.1 Penaeus chinensis
CATCACTGATGATAATTTTCAACGCCAACGTAATTGCATAAACCACGGTCTCTACTAAACCATCATTTTCGTCGCCATCTCACATGAATCTGAAATATTCCTCCTATAAGAGCTTCCCAGGATTTAATGCGACGCAATCCTGGTGCTGACAGACCTCGCCTCCCGTTCGCTGAGATGATATATGAGTCGAATCCCTAAAGACTCCGCTGTAAGCAAGTCTTTCACCGCCCTTTCCGACGTCCGGAGGAGGGTCCTCTCGCACTACACTAAACCAGTAAACAGGCAACGAGGCATTTCGCAGTAAACATTTCATTATGGTTATACATAATTCAACTATAGTTATACACAATTCCCTACGTCGCAGAACCGGATTCGTTAAACGGTGCAGCTTCGGAAGCTGACGAAACACGTCGTCCCCTGTTGTTTACGCGCCTTCCGATTTTTTCCATCTTTCTTGACAACTTTTATATGGCTTCGTCCACCATTTTACAACTTGACCCAACAAATCCGTCAACCTTTCCCTCCCTGGCCACGCTACCAATAACTTTCACGACCACTGGAAGGTAATGAACAACCCCTCCGTCCTGCCTCTTTCCTCCCACCATCCTTCTCATCTCCCAGAAGTAGTGAATGAAATGAAACACTGACTGAACTTATCTGCTTGATTGCCTGCCTGCATGATTGCTTACTTGCTTGCCTCGGAGAATGATATGGCTGAGGTGCGATCAAGGAGGTTATATTGCAAGCACGTAATTGTTGCCTCGTCAATAACACTTCCGAGTGGGTACGGCATTAGACCCAATTTTCACTTAAATGTTATATTGGGTGTCATGGTAGTTTAGTGAGGGGGGGGGGGGGGTCAGGTAGCAAGATGATGGAAAAGGAGAAAGCGTTACAGAAAGAAAGTGAACATTAACACAAAATTAAAATTAACGAGGAAATAGCAATGGTAAGTGATATCAATTATCATTTTGGTGTTGATGGCTAAACGAGAGAGAGAGAGACAGAGAGAGAGAGAGAGAGAGAGAGAGAGAGAGAGAGAGAGAGAGAGAGAGAGAGAGAGAGAGAGAGAGAGAGAGAGAGAGAGAGAGAGAGAGGAGAGGAGAGAGAGAGAGAAGAGAGGAGAGAGAGAGAGAGAAGAGAGGAGAGAGAGAGAAGAGAGGAGAGAGAAGAGAGGAGAAAGAGAGAGAGAAGAGAGGAGAAAGAGAGAGAGAAGAGAGGAGAAAGAGAGAGAGAGAGAGAGAGAGAGAGAGAGAGAGAGAGAGAGAGAGAGAGAGAGAGAGAGAGAGAGAGAGAGAGAGAGAGGAGAGGAGAGGAGAGGAAAGAGAGAGAGAAGAGAGGAGAGAGAGAGAGAGAAGAGAGGAGAGAGAGAGAAGAGAGGAGAGAGAAGAGAGAAGAGAGGCGAAAGAGAGAGAGAAGAGAGGAGAAAGAGAGAGAGAGAGAGAGAGAGAGAGAGAGAGAGAGAGAGAGAGAGAGAGAGAGAGAGAGAGAGAGAGAGAGAGAGAGAGAGAGAGAGAGAGAACAATCGAGAATAAGATAGGCATCAAGAAAGAAAGGGAGGTTGTGAGAAAGCAAGAGAGTTACGTCATCCATTATCTGTGGAGAGTATAGTTCCATGCCGCTTCTTATCAGCCGCGGATTCTAAGGTCCATAATTAGAACTTTGTCGAGAGTTTGATTAAACCAAGTTTCTACGGGCATCCCCCCCCCAGCCCACACTTGATATTTCGTCGTCCATTGCGCCATTAGTTCCCTTATTATCAGCCAGTATTCATTTACATGCATTTTGCTACCTCCTGGCTTCATTCCTCTGATTAATTTTCTTCATTTTTATCATTACCTTTCATAAACATTTTTCTACTGATTTATCTATTGTTCATTGTTCCCTTTGTTTTATCGTTCATAGCATCTAAGACACGATAAAAGAAACGAAGATAAAGGAATTAAAAGAGAACAAAATGAAAAAAAAGAGAGGAGGAGCGAATTTGCAAAGGCAATAGAAAAAAAAAAAACGAATAAAGGTCATAATAGAGGCAGAAATAAAAGAAAAAAACGCTTTCCATGGAGGAAGAAAAAAGGGTCTGCGTAAAGGGAAAATAAGTCGAAAAAGGATCCAGGGCAAGAAAACGACAATCAGAAAAACAACAACAGCAAAAAAAAAAGAAAAAAAAAGGTCAACAACAACAACAACAACAGCAAAAAAGGTCCAGAGAAAAACGACCAACATTTCCACCTCTCTTTCCAGCCGCATTTGGCCGTGAAGAATTCAACAGCGTATGAAATTTTGGAACAAGTTGAATTGACACACTAAACATGGCCTGTTCCGAGTCAGGAGGAAGCTTTTATAGTAGTCTTCCTGTTCTGAGTGTTTAGGGAAAGTTCGAGGAAAGGGAAGTGATGGTTTATTAGCGGATTTGCAGTTGAAACGTTGCGAGTAAGAGGTTAATAGTAGTACTGGTAATTAGCGATGAAATAATATCAGTACTAGTACTACTCAAGCT
>NC_061833.1:5023100-5025600 GCF_019202785.1 Penaeus chinensis
ATGTGCATATTAAACGCACATTCTGGTTTATGATAATGATTATGGCAATAATAATTATCATTACAGATGACGATGATGATATGATGGTGATGGTGCTGCTGATGATGGTGAGACTAATGATGAATACGATTACAATGGTGACAATGAGAAGGCGATGGTTATGAAGGTAATGATACACAGTCCATATATAGAAACTACCCATCGGGGTTCTCAAACAGACACAACCTTTTTTTTTTTATTGTTCCAAATACCTATACGGGGACACCCATCCACGCCCTCCCCTCCACTGAACAGTTAGTTTATTACATTCCCCTTAGGCCGCGCTTGCACTGAAAGCAATCGGAGACGAGAAAGAAAGAAAGAAATGCGTGTTCAAAGGGATCGAAACCTGTTTGTATGCGCTGCCTCGTTAAGCTATTTCTGTCACGAGGAATTTTGAGTTGGGTTCCGATTGCTTTGTGTTTCTCCGTTTGTGTTTTGTTGTTCGCGTTTCACCGTCGCTTGGGCGGAGGACAGCTGGTGAAAAGGGACAGGAGGGGGGTGAGAAAGGGGCCTGGATGGCAATCTTATTTCTGTTCTTAAATTTATATCACACTTTTAAACGTGTCTTTATGTATATGTATAAGCACACACACACACACACACACACACACACACACACACACACACATATATATATAATGTATGTATATAGATAGACAGATAGATGGATGTACATAGGGCCAAATAAATACTGTGCCTCCCTAAAACTTTCAAGCTGGTATTTCATTTGGTAACTGCAGTGCACTCAACTATAACAATAGAAACACTGTTATTTTGTGATGAAACTTGAGATGCTTTCTTGGTTATTTTTTCACTCATACTTTGATATTTGGAATTATTATTATTATTATTTTTAAATGTGAAGAAAAAGACATTCCATATATATATATTTATTATTATTATTATTATTATTGTTAATGCATTCACGTAGCTGTAGGCCTATCTTCTACAACATACATTCTCAAGGACATATATGTTATCATGAAATTCAAAAGTTACTTATCACTGTATGACACCGTTGTATGTTATCTATATTTCCTTTTCCCTTTCTGTATAAAGATTAACCTTTTATTATTTGTCTGAAGAACAAACCGAAAATAAAAATGAAAAATAATAAAAAAACAAACAAATATATAGAAAATACGATCTTGATTTATTTATTAGTTCTCCTGTGTTCGGTCATGAAGCACTTGCTGAACATATTAAAAATACACTGTAATATATGTGAAGACTGCTCTTCAAGTGGGAAAAAATACAGTTTATATTATAACTATAAATATTTATTATAATCAATCACATAAAATAATTCTGTGTAACATATTTTCTATAACATAAATAAATAACTAAAAAGACTCTCTATTAATGTAAAAAATTGTGTTCCAAGCTGATTTGGTTACATTCTTGGCGCCGATTTTGGAGCCAAAGTGTCAGTTAAGCAGAGAGAAAAAATATCCACGCTAATTTTACGTCTGAACTACAAGAAATATAATTATTTTATAACATTTAATAACATGATTGAACAACGGAGGAAAAATTAACATATACATATATAAATATATACATATAAAAAGATAGATAGTTATAAATAAGTATAGATTTAGGTAGATATAGATAGATAAATGTGTGTGTGCGTGTACGTGTGTGTGTGTGTGTGGGGGGGGGTGCGTGTACGTGTGTGTGTGTGGGGGGGGGTTGCGTACGGTTGTGTGTGTGTGTGTGTGTGTGTGTGTGTGTGTGTGTGTGTGTGCGCGTGCGTTCATACGTGCGTGTGCATGTGCGCGTGCGTTCATACGTGCGTGTGCATGTGCGTGCGTAATTGTGTTTTTCTTCTTCTTGTTCCCCTCGACGAATAATCCGACAACTCAAAAAAGTAAATAACATGAAAAGAGAAAGTCAATTAAAAATGCCACCAGGAAGGTTTATAATATTTGCACGTGTATCTGAATTTCACAAAACATATATGCTCTATAACAGAGACTGCTTTTTTATGAAGTATACCTCGACCACAGCGCAAATGATCGATTAAAAAAACAAAGCACAGCATTTCTCTTTCTCCTTGTAACTTCTTGTGCATATCATTCCAAATTTTAAAATATGAAAGAAACTTTAGTTCAAGAGTTTGTTTATCTAAGAACCGGGTTTATACTATTTTATATGAATGGATTGCAGTGTTACCATATAAAATCTCAGTTCGATACCTTTAGGTGGCAGGAGATCTATTCGGCAAGATGCACATATTTATGTAAATATATAAATATAAATATGTATGCAAGTATGTATGTAGACATGTATGTAAATACGTGTATATATTTATGTAAAGATGTATAGATATATGCGTAAATGGATGAACAGATTGATGGATGGATGTACACACATATTATTCAAACATTTTATTAACGAACTTAATATATAGGCATTTCAAAAACGTTAATATTCATTTCATAATCAAATGCGTTCA
>NC_061833.1:5035600-5038100 GCF_019202785.1 Penaeus chinensis
TACCATTATTATAACTTTTATTACCATCATTTCTAATACCATTATTTTCATTTTCATTATCATTATCATAATTAATTTTATTATTATTGTTATTATTATTATTATAATCCCTACTATTATTATAAATATTTAAATTATTATAATTATCATTATCATTATTATTATCATTATTTTTATCAACATTAACATTATTATTATTATTATTATTATTGTTATTACTATTTTTTTATTATTACTTAATCATCCTCATTATTTTTCATTACCATTATTTCATTACCATTTTTCTTGTCATAATTGTCTTTATTATTATCATCACTATGATGATCATTATTATCATTATCATTATCATCGATATCATTATCATTATCATAATTATCATTATTAGTATTATCATCATGTCATTACTATTTTTAAAATAATAATATTACTATTATATCATTACTATTTTATAATAATAATAATTATTATTACTATATCATTATTACAGAAACATGAAGGAGACGTAAAAGAAAAAAAAGAAAAAGGAAAAAGAAAGAGAGAAGAGTAAGCAGACGCGACAAAGAGTCCACCTGGTCTTCCCGTGGGCCGGATTAAAGAAGAATTCCCCCCTCTCCCCCATTCCCTATTCCCCCTCCCTCTCCCCCTCTCTTTCCTCCCCCTCCTTCCCTCTCCTCCTCCGCCTTCCCTACTCCCCCTCCCTCTCCTCCCCCTCGTTCCCTCTCCTCCTCCGCCTTCCATACTTTTCCTCCTTCCCTACCCTTTCCCTCTCCTCCTCCTCCTCCTCCTCCTTCCCTACCCTTTCCCTCCCCTCCTCCTCCTTCATTACTCGCCCTCCATCTCCTCCCCCTCCTTCCCTATTCCCCCTCCTTCTCCTCTTCCTCCTTCCCTACTCCCTTCTCCCTCTCCTCCTTCCCTACCCTCCCTCCCTCTCCTCCTCCTCCTTCCCTACCCCCCCTAATCTTCTTCCTCGTCACACTTCTTTTCTTCTTCCCAAACGCTTTATCTCCCGCCCTCACGTGGCTAGGCTTAAGGGTGTTCTTATGGATCATTAGGAACGGATTTCGTGTTTCCAGCCAAGGTCAGAGATGTCGCTGACGATAATATCGACAAAGAAGGTAATTATATGTTATCATCATCATCATATATATTTTATTCTCGGCTTTATTTTTTGTGTATTAACTTAAATACTGCAAATGATTTCCCTTGCCATTATAAAGAAAAAAAAGAATGAAAAAAATAGAATAAGAAGAAAAAGGAAAGAAAGGTTTATAAAATAATCTTCCGTCGATATAGTATACGACAATAACATCCTATCGCCATCAACCTCCGGACTTCAAACGTTCCGCAAAACATGTGAACTTGAGGGCTGGCAACGTTTCTTATTTTCATGAAACTTTTTTTTTTTTTTTTTCTTTCCCTCTTTTTTAATTTAGTTAATGCTCTTTTTTTTTTTTTTTTCTTCTCTCTCTTTTTATTTAGTTAATGCTCTTTTTTTTCTTTTCTTCTTGTTTTATTTAGTTAATGCTCTTTTTTTTTCTTTCCCTCTTTTTTTATTTAGTTAATGCTCTTTTTTTTTTCCTTTTCTTTAACTCTCTTTTTATTTAGTTAATGCTCTTTTTCTTTCTTTTATTTCTTTCCCTCTCTTTTTATTTAGTTAATGCTCTTTTTCTTTCTTTTTTTCTTTCCCTCTTTTTTTATTCAGTTAATATTCTTTTTCTTATTTTTCTTTACCATTTCTCTCTTTTCCTCCTTTATTCGCGTCGTAACATACGGCTCCATGACCTCGGGGAACTGTGTTCTAAACTTCCGCTTGCACCTATTTACTGTTGCAATCAAAGGAAGGCCAACAAAAGGGGGGTAAGTGAAGTAAGAAGGATAAAGAAGTACGAGGAGGTGGAAGAGGAAGAAGAAGAGAAGGAAAAGGAGGAGGAGGAGGAGGAGGTGGAAGAGGAAGAAGAAGAGAAGGAAAAGGAGGAGGAGGAGGAGGAGGTGGAAGAGGAAGAAGAGGAGAAGGAAAAGGAGGAGGAGGTGGAAGAGGGGAAGAAAAAGGGGGAGGAGGAGGAGGAGGAGGAGGAGGAAGAAGAGGAAGAAGAGGAGAAAGATGTGGAGGAGGAGGAGGAGGAGGAGGAGGAGGAGGAGGAGGAGGAGGAAGAGGAGGAGGAGGAGGAGCAAGAAGAGGAAGAGATAAGAAAATAATGCAATACGGGGAGGGAATTCCAAAATCTAATAAAGAAAGAAAGAAAGAAAGAAAAAAAAAACACAAAGAAATAAGGGAAAAAAAACAAGAAAGAAGAACAAAACACATACCAATAAAACTACCACCAACGAAATCTTACTTAACCTTCAATTACTGAATTAGCTTTATAATCCTTTCACCTCCTCTTTGTCTCCACACACAAATATCCTCCCGAGACCCTCTTCCACTTCCTTTATCAGTTCTGGGTATCTCACCTTGCCTCCTCATGTCCTCCGCTTTGTCCTGGTCCCCGACACGAAGGAT
>NC_061833.1:5078100-5080600 GCF_019202785.1 Penaeus chinensis
AAATGCACGCACACGCGCACCCACACACACAAACACACACACATTCGTATGCATATACACACGCTTATGCAAAGACACACACAAAATAACAGTTTCGGAACGTTTAGATGTGTGAGGGCTGATATATCGTAATAAAATACACACAATATACACTGATAGATTGACAAATAGATAGATATACACATTAAGGAGGTTAAGGAGGTTAAGTGTGTGTGTGTGTGTGTGTCTGTGTGTGTGTGTGTGTCTGTGTGTGTGTGTGTGTGTGTGTGTGTGTGTGTGTGTGTGTGTGTGTGTGTGTGTGTGTGTGTGTGTGTGTGTGTGTGTGTGTGCGTGCGTGTGTGTGTGAATGAGTTTGAGAGTGAGTGAGCGAGTGAGTGAGTGAGTGAGTGTATGGTGTGTGTGTGTGTGTGTGTGTGTGTGTGTGTGTGTGTGTGTGTGTGTGTGTGTGTGTGTGTGTGTGTGTGTGTGTGCGTGCGTGCGTGCGTGCGTGCGTGCGTGCGTGCGTGTGTGTGTGTGTGTGCGTGTGTGTGTATGTGTGCCCGCGACCATTTGAAAGTTTCACAATTCAACCAAAGCAAACTTGAATTAGAAAAATATTTACCCTGAAGCTTCAATCTCGGAACACTCTAATCATCAAAGCCAAAGCGCTTTACCTCTCTGCCGATTCCAGAATATTCCTCCTTAAAAAGGCGAGACAAAAAAAAAAAAACTGTCCTGGACGTCAACAACAGATTACAAAAACGAGACGAGATGAGAAATGATCCCCGAAAAAAAAGACAGGAAAAAAAAAAAAAAACATAAATTTAATCATTTCGTGACAAGAGGGATTTCTACAAAGAGGCAAAGCGACGGTTATGAGGAGGGAGTTAGAGCCATGGGGGAAATAACCATGAATTTATATTTCTCTCGAGGTACGTTGCAGGCTCCCCGTCTCCTCCCTCATCCCCCTCCCTCTGACGCCCCACCTGAAACCCTTCCCTCCTCCCTGCCCCCGCTCTAGCGTCCCCCACCTTTGGCTCTCCTCTCTGAAGCATTATTTCCAACGAAATTTCTGAAGCGGCTTCACTCTGACGAAGGGTGAGGCGAAAAGCCGGTCCTCCTGGGCGCTTTGCTTTCTCTTTCTGTTCGTCTCTCTCTCTTTCTCCTTCCCTACTTTCCCTCCCTACCTTCCCCCCTCTTTCTCTCTCCATTGCTTTCTTCTTCCCTACCTTCCCTCCCTACCTCTCTGTCCGTTTGGCTTATCCTCTCTCTCTCTCTCTCTCTCTCTCTCTCTTCCCTCCATTCTCTCCCCTTCTCCCTTTCTCAGTCTTTCCCCTCAATCCTCTTTACCGCCCACCCATTCTCTGCATCTCTTTCTCCGTATCCTTTCTTTTCTCTTATTGTTTCTCCCTTTTCCCTTTCCTCAATCCATATATCTAATTTTCTCATTTCACGCGCACGGGCAGCGAGGTCCTTTCAGTACTCTTCATGCATACTAATTATCGAATTATCATTTTCTGTTTCGTAAATTGTTCCTGTGCTAAACCCCTCTTCCCCGTCCTTCTATATAGGTTTTCAGTATAGATTTCCAATTCCTTAATCCTCTTGTTTTCTCTTCTGTGCACTGCAGTTATCTCTGTCATTACTTTTGCTTCTCCTCTTCTCCGCTTTCTCGCCCTTTCCTCCTCCTTTCTCTCCCTTCCGCAGCATCCGTTTCTCTATTTGATAAATGCAATGCTTACTTCTCCATCGCTTTTCTCCTTTTGGCTCGCACTTCCTCTTCCTCTTTTGCTCAGTTTCTCCCGTTTTATATTTCCTTCTATTTCCTTCTAACCTACGTCGATATCTGGGCCATGAGAAAAATGGACTTGGTTTGAGAGAGGGGGGTGGGAGGGTGGGAGGAGGAGGGGGAAGGAGACAGGGTTACCGACGTGCGGATACAGCTTCTGCTTTGCGGTAATATAAGTCTTCGGAAGTCTCCCACACCTTTCATTGCTGAAGAAGGCCCGCATCCGCAGAATATGCGGTAACAATTACGGCATTTCGTAAATATTTTTTTCCTCCAACAAGTTATGATTAATTTTAGACTAAATTAAGGTAATTAAAATATCGTTGTTCTATTAAGTTAAAAATTAAATTGCTTTGAATACCACATTTTATGCACAAAACCATTTTTATACACTTCTACTGCACTGCAGTTTTCTGGTAGCATTCCACACTTTAAAATATCACGATATTCTTGTTCCTTTAGGAAAATGTTAATCCTTAGTTTATTTCCCTTTTGATACAAGGTTATCGCTTTCCCTTTGGACAAAAAAAAAAAAAAAAAAAAAAAAAACTAGATGTTAGAGTCCTCTGCCGCAGATGCCTTCCAAATGCGCTTTCATAGAGGTTTTCAGATATGTTGAAAAATGCTGCGTTAGATTTCAAAATTATCCAAATAGTGGCACCCAATAAAAAAAAAAAAAAAAAAAACATATCTCAAAATTTGGTAAGGTAAACATTGTGAAAGAACTGCGAA
>NC_061833.1:5084898-5091183 GCF_019202785.1 Penaeus chinensis
CCCTGACTAGCTCACTACTTCAGATGTTTTTTATTACGTTTTCCCCACCTTTGCATACGATCGATCTCTGTCCTAACCCCCGGGGTAAACAAAAACCCTTTTTAGTTGCCAAAAAAAACCCTTTTGAGAAAAAAAGGAAATATTGAAGGGAAAGAATATACAAAGAGGCAAGGGCTACTTTTAAAAGGAAATTATAAAAAAATGAAAGATGAACCCTAAAAAATCTAAAAAAGGGAAAATGTAAATGGGCAAAAAAAAAATTTGGGTTTTTTGTTGATAAAAAAAGGACCGGGAATAAGAATTCCAGCTATAAAAATTTTCTCCCCTTGCTGTTAACGAAGGCCGGGAAATCTTTTTGAGAAGGAAATGTGTGTTTGTGTGTGGGGGTTTGTGTGTTTTTGTGGGTTGGGTTTGGGGGTTTGGGTGGGGGTTTTGGTGTGTGTGGGGGTTTTTTTTTTTGAAGTTTTAATGCGTCATTATAGAATACCCTTGTGATCGAAGCCCTTTCAAGACTATCGAACCTGCAAAAAGGGACCCCGCCGCGTGCTGACGTCCCCGACACGACGATTGTTCCTCTGTCCCGGAACAAGGTTCCTTTCCTTGAGCGGTCTTCAAGGCCTTGTCCCCCCCCCCCCTCTTACCTTTCTCATTCCTCTCTCTCTTTTTTCCCCTCTTTTTCATCTTCACGCATCGATCTCTTATCTACTCCTATCTTCTATCTAAAGGGAGAAATGGTGAAAAGATTGATAATTATTTTTAGAGAGAGAGAGAGAAGAAGAGAGAGAAGAAGGAGAGAAGAGAGAAGAGAGAGAGAAGAAGAGAGGAGAGAGAGAGAGTGAGGAAGAGAGAGAGGGGGAAGAGAGGGAGAGAGAGGAAAAGGGGCGAAGAGGGGAGAGAGAGAGAGAAAAAGGGAGGAGAGGGGGAAAAGAGAGAGAGAGAGAGAGAGGGGAGAGAGGAGAGAGAGAGGAGGAGAGAGAGAGAGAGAGAGAGAGAGAGAGAGAGAGAGAGAGAGAAAATAGAGGGAGAATGGGAGAGCGAAAGAAACAAGCACCTGCAGTCTCGTGTTAAGACGGAATAAGAGCCTTCTTAATGTAGACATATGTTACATGTTGTTCCGTTTGTTTGTTTTGTATTAATTTTCAAGCATGGAATGCAGACTATGTAAACAATATAAGATGAAATGCTGATGCGATATTTGCCTTCATAGCAAAGATGACACCCTTTTTTGCTCCATAAAAAAATTTTAGTTAATCTTTTATTACATAAAAAGAATAACATTGGGACGCATATATGCACATTTGCTCTCTTTACAAAAAAGGGCCAACACCACACACACACCACACAAACACACAACACACAACACAACACACACACACACAACACACACACACAAAAACCCACAAAACCACAACACACACACCACACAACCCAAACCAAAACCAAAGAAACAAAGAAAAACAAAAAAACAAACAAAACAAACAAAACAAACCAAACCAAAAAAAACAAAAAACACAACAATGTTTTAAGGAAAACCCAACACCCAAAAACCAAACCCAAAACAAAAAACACACCAAAAAAAAAAAAAAAAAAATAAACCCCAAACAACAAACAAAAAAAAAAAACCCCAAAAAAAAAACCCAAAAAAGAAAAAAGTAAAAAGTTTTAGGTAAAAAAAAGGGGGAAAAAACGAATAAAAAAAAAAAAAAATTTTTTTTTTTTTTTTTTTTTTAAAAAAAAAAGGAAATTTTTTTCAAAAAGGGGAAAAAAAAAAAAAGGGAAAAAAAAAAAAAAAAGAAAAAAAAAAATAAAAAAAATAGGGGTTTTTGATAAAATAAAATAAAAAATTTTTTTTTAAAAGAAAAGGAAAATGAAAGAGAGTAAAAAAAGAAAGAGAGAGAAAAAGAGGAGAGAGGAAAAGAGAGAGAGAGAGAGAGAGAGAGAAGAGAGAGAGAAGAGAGAGAGAAACAAAAGGAATATTTCATTATATTGTATATTTAAAAATAAGTAATTTTTTACAATGACTTTAATTTTTCAATTTCATAAGTTTGAATTCTTTCAGGAAGTGCATTCCAGACTGTTGGTGATTGATATTGGTATTGTTCCTTTCATTAATTCTAAAACTGACCAGATCATTTCCAGGAGTTTTAAGATTTTTGAAAATAAATGACACGGCAATGAGTGTTAATTCCTGTAGGAGTTAAGGGGTTGTATGTAAGGTTTTAAATGAGTTAAAACGAGTCGCTCTCCAAACCGCTTGAAACTTTGAGATCCAAATTTTGTTTCAAGCTTTTCATGGGAAAAATTTTTTCTTACTTTTACTTTTAACCAAAACGTTTATTTTTTACTTTAAAAAGGGAATGTTACAATTACTAATGTACAATTTCCATTCAATTGAGAGTCCCTGAAATCATAAGAAATTCATACTTTTTAAAAATCCTTTAGGAAAAAAAAAGTGGCATATTTTGCTCCTGTAAAATTTTTAAAGGGGAAAATCCCTTGAAGAAATTTCAAGCGTACTTTAGTGCCGGGAAATATCGGGTGATTTTGGGGAAAACCGGGCTTTTTAGATGTTTATGCTTCTTTAAAAACTCAATTGGTATAACATGCGGATCCTTAAGCTATTTAATAGAGCTTTATTTTTCTGATATTTATTAACTCACTATTTGTCGTATATATTAAATAGAATCGAATTTCCTGAAGTATAACAACAGGTACCATCAACAATTTGCAAGCCTTTACCCTGTCATTTATATAGAAAAGAAAAAGTATCGGTCCCAATATTGGACCTTGGTGTACCCCGGGGATCACAGTGTTAACAAAACTGTTCATTCAATAATACATAGGCCTATTGCTTTCGATTTATGAGATTAGATGTAAACCATGGAAGAGTCTCTTATAGCACTGTGTTCTAGTTTTGTCAAGAAAATATTATATTTGACAGTGCAAAATGCTTTAGATAGGTCAAGGTAGATTCACATTATAAATTACCTATCATCAAATGAATTAATATTTCGTTAGTAAAATCAGAGATCCATTCATTTTTTTATTTTTTCAAAAAATTTTTGTATTGATATTTATTAATTACAGCATCATCACCATCCAGATATTTAATCTATGTACATGCTTTTTTCGATAATTTTGCTGAAACCCACAGGGACTGATATTAGTAAAACATTGCTTAAGCACATAGTTTCCGACTGAAAGGGGGAAAACCCTTTTCCCCTTTTTTCAATTTACGGGGAAAAATTCCCAGTGGGCCCAAGCGGCTCAAATAGTTAATATAACCGTTTTGCGTAGTTATCTTAAACGTCCCGTGCCTAGGGAAAAATCCAATTTTCATTCTAATTCACGACTTCAGTTTCTGTCATGGGAATTAAAATTGCTGATCATTTTATTTCTCAAAAAGTCTGGAATCTCCATCTATACAAGGGACTAACGTTCTGTGCCAATGTTCGAGAAACATTTATGCAGTTGATCACAATGCCTGTTTCGGAGTCATTAACAACAGATTTGTTTGGCTAATTGCCTTTCTTTCTATTAAGGACATTGTTTAAGATCTGCCAAGTCCTTTTCATATTTTTTCTTATTTTCCAAAAGTTCTCTTTCGTTAAATTTAAAAGTTTGGGTCCCAAAAAAAATTAGCTTGAGGCTTTACTAGGGTAGGAAAATTGTCTCCATAGTAAGGATTCTTTGCTTTTTTTTAAGGATTTTATTTCATTGTGAATGTGATTTAAAGTAACTTTTAATTTCATGAAAAACTTCGGGTTTCGGGAGTGGTTTTTTTTTTTCAAAAAAGGGTTTTTAAAATGTTTTATATAATTGTTGTATTAAAACCTGGGGTTTTTACACCAAAAACAGGTCCAAGTTGCCTTTGGGTTTTCCCTGAAATCCAAAGTAAAACTTTTTTCTAAGTTTTTAGATTTTTTATTTAAGGGCCAATAACAATTCAATTCAAAAAAAGTTCAAAAATACTTAAAACAGATAATCCCCACAAAATTATTTGTAAATTAGTCCAAGATTATTACAAGAGAAACGGGGTATCTTGACTCAAAGTCTTTGAAATCGGGGTAAAACACAATTTTTAATGTTTAGAGGGAAAAAGGTTTTTTGAACTTGTGACAGAGTCCCCTTCAATAGGCCCAAGATTGAAGTCGCCATTAATAAAAATTAGATATTTTTCGCCCGAAGTCGTATCTTTTTCATACTATCTCTTCTAAAATGGAGGCGACTGTTGCATTTTTATTGCTGATTTTGACAAAAATTTATTCACGGGGTCTTGAAACGAAAAAAAAAAAAACAGTTCTAAAATGGGGGAGGAAGAGAGAGAGAGAGAGAAAGCTATTGCACTTTAATGCTTTTTTTATACATAATTAAATTTTTGGAATTTAATAACTAGTGATGCCATCGCGTTACCACGAAAATGATTAATTAATTGTATCCTGTGATCCAATTGGAAATTGTTTATTTTTTTTTTTTCCCTCACTCGATTTTTGCCTCGTCCCCTTTAAAATGGGTGGGGGTATGTCAGGTGCTTTTAACTTTGTTTTTGGATTGTGGGGTGCTTAGGTGATATTATGTGTAATATACACCTGCTTTTTACGCGTTTTACAATCGAAAGCATATTATTCACCCCCCTTTCCCCTTTTCCAAGTTAAAATTTAATTCTATATTGTAAATATTTTTAGTGCGTGTGAAGGCATGTCTGCAAACCCAAATGAATTTTTGGGAAATTGGGAGCCATATTTGTCAGTCCGGGTTTTTGCTGGTGAGGTTTCCCTCGGCTTCTAGTCTCCCTGGAGAAAAGCCCCAAAGTCGTTCAAATCCTTTAATTTTCTGAGAGATGGGCAGGATTTAGTTTCTAAATCATATAATTCGTTTGTAAAAATTCATGTTTCATGAACTAAATATGTAGTGTATGTGGACCATAAATTAAAAATTTTATAATATATATATATAAAATATATTATTATAATATTTTTGTGTGTGGTGGTGTGTGTTGTGTGTGTTGGGTGTGTGTGGTGTGGTGTGTGTGGGGTTGTGTTTGTTGTACACAACACACACAATATATATAATATTTAAAATATTAAATATATATATATAAAAATATACACATATTATTAAAAAAAAATAAAATATATATATATAATAGACAACCCAACTATAAAACACCACAACACTTACACACATATGTCGTAAACTTAAATAAAACACACACACATTACCTAAAACCTAACGTACAAACACACAACACACACACACACACACACAACACACACACACCACACACACACACACACACACACACACACACCACACACACACACCTTAACACTACACACACATATATATATGTATGTATAATAATACTGTATACATATGTACCAACTAGATACAATAAATATAATATATATATATAGATAGTACATATATAAACATAGAATAGTATATGTGTGTATATATAATAATATATATATATATATTATAATATTATATATATATATAAATATAATAATATAATATATATATATATAAATATATAATATATGTTGTGTGTGTGTTGTGTGTGTGTGCGTGTGTGTGTATATATAATAATATATTATATCTATTCCTATCTATCTATCTATCGATATATATATATTATATTAGCCATTTGCATCACACACCACAACCTAATCTTTTCCCCTTTCAACTGAAAACTCTATCCGTCCCAGTTGTCGTTTCCCTGTTGTCACGGAGGAAGACCGTAGATTGGACAAGTTTAGTAATACCTCGTGTTTCCCTCCTACTCCCCTGTTCGTTATTCCTCCTTCCGCCTTGTAAAATTTCCCGCCCAGATGCACATTTTGAGATTATAGAATAAAAACGTTAAATCGAACGTCGCCCATAGTTTTTGATATCAATCTCCCCCATCAAGACTTCCCAAGGCCTGTCGGTATGCCCTCTCCCTGTCGTCCTAGATTCAGATGATTATTTCTCTCAGTATTTTCCTTTCAGTGTCTTTCACTTTATTTCCTTTCGGGTTTCGGTTTCTCCCTGCTTCGTATCTCGATAGCACTCCCATTTCAGCGCCTTCCTCGGTCTGTGTGTTTATCTTCAGTGTCTCTCTTCCTTTATTTATCTACCTTATTAGTGACCTCTACTTGTCTCTATTTAGAATTTTGGTTCTGTGAATCTACCAAAAAAAAAATTTTTTTTTTTTTTGTGTTCTCTCTCCGTTAGTGCATTTGTGTCCTTTAAGAGTCTGACATGTCTTCTCCCTTTATGTAATCTCCTTTTTAACTGCCC
>NC_061833.1:5091283-5093783 GCF_019202785.1 Penaeus chinensis
TTTCGCCTTTTCAAAAAGCAACAGATAAAAAAGTGATGGACTAAACGCTCAAAAATTCATTCTAACGACAATTAATGAACGTCAACTTGCAAGAACTTTCTTGACTTAAGTGATAAAATCGAGTATTTTTTTTTTATAGGAGATTCATTTTCTTACGTTATCCTATCCACGTTTTATTTGTATTCTTCTTCAGTCATTTCCAAGTTTATCCTTCCCCTTCACTCTCCTTGACGCAGCTACGAGTCTCCAAACAAGGCTCAGATTAAACACAATATCCGTAACCAAGCCTTCATGTTTCCTGACCTCACAAAGTAATTTCACATTCCTTCCTGCCGAGAGATAGTCGCTCATCTAATCCACAAGTTCTCGCCCGCCTCCCGAGTGCAGCCACGCCGTGATAGAACCAATTAACGTCCTTCGCCACCCCCCTGCCCCTTAGCTGCTGCCCCCCCCCCCCCCCATCTTCTAATAGGATAAATCTGTAATGGCTGCATTGGCATTGCCGAGTGGACCCGTAACTCCTTAATCCCGCGGAAGCAGATTCCGCAAATCCATTGGTTAAGAGATCCTATTAGTGATAAGTAACCTCCATCCGAAGTTGAACAGGTGGCCGGCGAGGAGGAGGGGGGAGGGGTAAAGGGGGGAAGAGAGGACTGCCAGACAGGTCTGGGAAGCGGGGAGGGGGAGAGGAGGGAGGGGGGTAGAGGAATGAGGGTGATAAGTAGGGGGTGGGCTTGGAAGAGAGAAGGGAGCAAAGCGTGGTAAAGGCCGGATAATTTGCTAGCCTGAATAAATATAATATTTTGGTCCAAACACTAGGTCCCTAGACATGAACCTGGGAATGCGTTAAAGGACTGTTTTCGGCCCATTTCTTCTTTAAGCCTCTCTTTAGCTTATGCCACCGATAAAAATTACACCACATTCAACTATGTGTCAGTTTCTCTCCCTATTAACTGATCTATTCATTATCGCTGCCTTTGGTGTCGATGACCTCACCGTACTCTTTCAACACTTTTATTTCCCTCACTTCGTCGCCCCAATCAGCAAGAAGTGTCCCTTTATCCCAAGTTTCAAATATTTCCATGATTCCTTCTTTCTTCACAAGCCCTTTGTTTTAAAGCTTACTATGTTACTTGAAACCCCCTGATGGCATAATGCACATTATATCTTGCTTTCTTTTCTCACACGATCACTCCCGCTCAGACTCCCACTTCCTTTCTCTCAAGTCTGACTTTTGTTTGCAAAGAAAAGAAAATGGTAATGAAAATGGCATTGAAACAAGCATTAAGAACAAGAAAGGAAGAGGAAGACGAGAGAAAGAGGAAGACGAAAGGAAGAGGAAGACGAAAGGAAGAGGTCGACGAAAGGAAGAGGAAGACGAGAGAAAGAGGAGGACGAAAGGAAGAGGAAGACGAAAGGAAGAGGTCGACGAAAGGAAGAGGAAGACGAGAGAAAGAGGAAGACGAAAGGAAGAGGAAGACGAGAGGAAATAAGACCTTGCCTAATGACAAAATCTTGCCAGGCTCTCCTTCTCCTTTCGCTAGGCGTCGCAGCCTGTCAGTCCTTTCAGTCTGTGACTTCATTTCCAATCATTTTCCCGGGACCTAATCAAGGGCGGTGGAATTGGGCCTCAAGTCTACCATTTGTTTGTGCAGATAGCTTATCATAATTCATTTTCTGTGAAGGCGTAATTGACTTGTTTTGTTTGTAGAGATCTTTTTTTAATCTAATCTTTTATTTTTTTTATTCCTAGAGGGGGCAGAAAGATGGGTAGATAGATAGATGAATAGGATACGGGTACAACAGATAGAAGAACACATGAAGAAAAAATAGAGAAATTAAGAAAAAAAATCTATTAACACCAGCTGGATTCTAACAACCGCAAGAATAATTAGTGGCAAAGGTCAAATTTGAAATGGAAAATAAGAAATAACAGGGAGGAATTGGGGAAAAAAACGGAAAAGAAAAAAGTCAGACAAGGAAACAATAGCAAAGTAGAAGAGGGAAAAAGTTCCCATCTGGTCCTCACCGCCTCAGCCGAAGCCAGGGTCACGATGATTAATGACACAAAGTAGAATACTCGCGCTGCCTTTGAAATAGGTGACTTGTTACCCCCCCCCCCCCCTTCTCTGTTTCTGCCCGTCTTTCTCTCCCTCTCTCCTTCACTCTATACCCCCCCACCCCTCTCTCTCTTCCTATATATATACATATATCTATACATAAATACATATATATATATATATATATATATATATATATATATATATATGTATGTGTACACACACATTTATACATATGTTTATGTGAGTGAATTTAAAACGCATTATACATATAAACATGCCTATGTGCATACCATTCTATCTATCACCCTATCTCTCTCTCTCTCTCTCTCTCTCTCTCTCTCTCTCTCTCTCTCTCTCTCTCTCTCTCTCTCTACACACACACACACATACACACACACACACACACACACACACACACACACACACACACACACACA
>NC_061833.1:5101283-5116283 GCF_019202785.1 Penaeus chinensis
TGATGTATATAGTTAAGACAATATAACTCCGACCAATCAAAGGCACATAAATACAGGCTGCAGAAGCTTTTCTGTCGTTAACTGCATCATATGATAAAAAAAAAGCTAGTATCTAAAAACCAAGAGGTAAGTCATATAAAATCGATACACTGCAATGCCTCTGTTTCTCAATCAGGATACATACCCTTGGTCACTTAATACGTTATCTTTCTTTCGAAGGAATTCTAATGACATGCATCTAATGACACAGATGCAATAAGAATAAAAACACAAAGTCCGCGGGTGCAATCGCAGATGTCCATTTGGAAAAGCATGAGGCCTAAAACCTATTTCCAAGATTGTGGTAGATAATGAAGTCTCACCCCATCAGAATTAAAAAAAAAGGAACGTGAACCTGCTTTTGCGTCAATGTTAAAATACAAACAGCGCAACTAAAAGACAACAGCAGCAGGACCATGCAGTTCAAAACTATGTACTAAAGAATGACATATGCGATGTGTGTGCAGCAAGGGACTAATGCGACCGGTACAAATGCATTCCCTGTGGTACTGATGTAAAAGCCTGTATTGCGAAAATATTGCAATATATGATGATATGCACATCCTGTTACATAATATACTGATATCAAATAACAAATGATGAGCAAATGATACTGATATACGTGGCTGAGGTCAGTAAAATAATCTCTAGCATTGCTCGACTGCATAATACCACTGCTGCTTTTACTTGCATACTACAATCACGGACTGAAATTAAATATGCAAATTTATGCAAATAGCCCAAAATCTCCAATCACTGGAAGCACTGTATCATGCTAATCAAGGGTCTTTAAAGTCGGATCGCGAGCTATTGGTCAACGGCTCGTTTTCTAATATAAATAAATATAAATAAGTAATAAAGGAATGATAATGAATGCATAAAAAAAAGGTAAAGCTGGATGGAGTGTGCAACGGACGTTCAGGGTAATTCATGAAACCAATCTGGACTGCGATGTTAAAGGTTACCCAAAGCACTTGTCCCACAAAGTGCCTGGCTATACAGTGTGAGCGGGTGAGGATACCTTTGTAGCCATGGATACAATGCTTGAAGACGATTTAACAAGCTTAATATTGTATATAAGGTTCGCCAAATGCACTTAACCTTTTGTTGCGAAGTTTGATCATCAAATAAGCTCAGTTGAGCAGCAAAAACATGCTGACTACATCCGATTCAAGAGTATTGGCAGAGGTTCATTGTACACTATAAGCCTTTCTCTGCTGTTTGGAAAAGAAAGATGATGACAAACTTTAGATGGTGAGAAACTTTAGGCCTTTTCCAGCGCCAGTCTTTCATCCATTATTTTCACTTTTTTGGTTTCATTGACGTTGCACCTCGATAAAAGCCCCGAAGACCTCCTTGCTCACGACCACTTCCCAAATCGGAGTATTAATGAGTGTGCAGATATGAATGGCATCTGATCAAGCACATTCGATACTCTATGGACCACTTAAAAGATCGTCCGACAATTAATATCCCTTGTACCTTATATTATCCTTTTATAACAGCAATTTTTTTGGATGAAATACTGCTGTACAGCATCCCATTCAATCCCAGATTTCGCTCACTCAGGTTTTTTTTTTTTTACAAATCATTCATGGCAGTTTATTGTACATACGCATAAAGTTAAGAGGAGGATGAGAAGGAGAAGGTGGAGGAAGAGGAGGAGGAAGAGGAGAAGGAGAAGGAAGGAGGAAGGGGAGAAGAAGAAGGAGGAGGAAGAGGAGGAAAAAGAGAAGGAGGAAAAAGAGGCAAAGGGAGAAGGAAAGAGGAGGACGGAGGAAGAGG
The DNA here is from genome assembly GCF_019202785.1 of Penaeus chinensis. Taxonomy (NCBI): domain Eukaryota; kingdom Metazoa; phylum Arthropoda; class Malacostraca; order Decapoda; family Penaeidae; genus Penaeus; species Penaeus chinensis. The sequence goes on from NC_061833.1 coordinate 5,103,108, forward strand.
AGGGGGAGAAGGAGGGGAAAGAGAGGAGAAGGGGGAAAGGAAGAGGAGGGAAGAGGAGAAGGAGAGGAAAGAGAAGAGGAGGAGAAGGAGAAAGGAAGAGGAAGAGGAGGAAAAGAAAGGGGGAAAAGGGACGGGATAAAAGGAGGAGAGGAGAGGGGAAAAGAAGGAAGGGGAAGGAGAAGAGGGGGGAAAGGAGGAGGAAAAGGGGGAGAAGGGGAGAGACAAGGAAAGGAGAAGGAGGAAGGAAGAGGAGAAAGAGAAGGAGAAGGGGGAAAAAAGGGAGGAGGAAAGGAGAGAAGAGGGGGAGATGGGGAGAGAGGAAAAGGGAGAAGGAGGAAGTAAGAGGGAACAGGAGAGGAAAGAGGAAAAAAAAAGGAGGAAGAGGAGGAGAAGGAAAGAGGAAAGGGGGAAAGACAAGGGAGAATGGGAAGGAAAAAAGGAGGAAGAGGGGAAGGAGGAGGAGGGGGGAAGGGGGTGAGAGGAGAAAGGAGGGGGAAGGGGGAAAAGGGAGAGAGAAGAGGGGGAAAGAAAAGGGAGAGAAGGGGAAAGGAGAAAAAGGAGGGGATAAAAGGGAAGGAAGAGAGATAAAGGGAAGAAAAAGGGAAAAGGGGGAGGGGAGAAGGGGGAAGGAGGGAAGGGGGAAAAAAGAGGGAAAAGGAGAGAAAAAAAGGAGGAGATTGAGAAGAGAAGAAAAAGGGAATAGAGGGGTAAGGAGAGGAAGAGAAGGGGGAGAAAAAAAGAGAGAAGGGAAAAAAAAAAAAAAAAAAAAAAAAAAAAAAAAAAAAAAAAGGGGGGGGGGGGGGGGGGAAAAGGAAAAAAAGGGGAAGAAAGGAGGAGGAAAAAGGGGAAAGAAGGAGAAAGGAAAGGAAAAAAGAAGAAGAGGGAGAAGAAAGAAGAAGAGAAGAGAAAGAGAAAAGAGAGAAGGAGGAAGAAAGGAGAAGAGGTGGAGAAAAGAAAGGGAAAGGAGAAGAGAGAAGAAAGAAAGAAGGAGAGACACGCACACAAAAAGCGAAAAAAACAAAACACGAAGCAACCGCAAAACGCCCAAGAAAAGGAATTGCAAGAAAATCAAAGGCAAACAGGACCCCGCCCATCACGATCAAGGAATGAGCCAACAGAGATGCGACGCGAAAGCGATACTCGTCGCCGGACAGATAATTGGCTTAATTGTTGTTTGCTTCCCTCGCGCTCTTCGGTCGGCTCCGTCGTGGTTGGGGACTGCTAAATTTGATGGGGGCTTAATTATTTGGGGGAATACATAAGTGTTTTCACTTGGGCTCTCGGTCTCTCTCTCTCTCGCTTTTCTTCTCTCTCTCTCCTCTCTCTCTCTCTCTCTCTCTCTTCTCTCTCTTCTCGCTCTCGCTCTGTCCCCTCTCTCTCCCCTCTCGCCTCCCCTTTCTCTCTCGCTCCCCCCTCTCTCTCTCTCTCTCTCCTCCCCCTCTCTCTCCCCGCTCACCTCGCTACGCTCCCCCCTCTCTCCCCGCTCCCTCTCTCTCTCCTGCTCCCTCTCTTTCTCCCGCCCCCTCTCTTTCTTTTCCTCTCCTCTCTCTCTCTCTCTCCCTGCTCTCTCTCTCTCTCCTTCTCCCTCTCTCTTTCTCTCCTGCTCCCCTCTCTTTCTCTCCTGCTCCCTCTTTTCTCTCTCTCTCCCCTCTCTCTCTCTTTCTCCCTGCTCCCTCTCTCTTTCCCCTCCGCCCTCTCTCTTTCTCTCCTGTCCCTCTCTCTCTCTCCTCTCCTGCTCTCTCTCACTCTCCTCCCGCTCTCTCTCTCTCCCCCTGTTTCCTCCTCTTTCTCCCCTCCCTCTCTCTTCTCTTCCTCCTCCCTCTCTCTCTCTCTCCTGCTCCCGCCCTCTCCCTCTCCTGCTCCCTCTCTCTTTTTCCCCCTTTCTCCCTTCTCTCCTCTCTTCCCGTCCTCTCCCTCTCTCTTCTCTCCTTTTCCCTCTCTCTTTCTCTCCTGCTTTCTCTCTTTCTCTCCTGCTCCCTCTCTCTCTCTCTCTCCTGCTCTCTCTCTCTTTCTCTCCTGCTCCCTCTCTCTTTCTCTCCTGTTCCCTCTCTCTTTCTCTCCTCCTCCCCCTCTCTCTCTCTCCTGCTCCCTCTCTCTTTCTCTCCTGCTCCCTCTCTCTTTCTCTCCTGCTCCCTCTCTCTTTCTCTCTCCTCCCTCTCTCTCTCTCTTCCTGCTCCCTCTCTCTCTCTCTCTCCTGCTCCCTCTCTCTTTCTCTCCTGCTCCCTCTCTCTTTCCTCCTCCCTCTCTCTCTCTCCTGCTCCCTCTCTCTTTCTCTCCTGCTCCCTCTCTCTCTCTCTCCTGCTCCCTCTCTCTTTCTCTCCTGCTCCCTCTCTCTTTCTCTCCTGCTCCCTCTCTTTCTCTCTCTCTCTGCTCTCTCTCTCTCTCTCTGCTCCTCTCTCTCTCTCTCCTGCTCCCTCTCTCTCTCTCTCCTGCTCCCTCTCTCTTTCTCTCTGCTCCCTCTCTCTCTCTCTCCTGCTCCCCTCTCTCTTCTCTCCTGCTCCCTCTCTCTCTTCTCTCCTTGCTCCCTCTCCTCTTTCTCTCCTGCTCCCTCTCTCTTTCTCTCCTGCTCCCCTCTCTCTTTCTCTCCTGCTCCCTCTCTCTCTCTCTCCTGCTCCCTCTCTCTTCTCTCTCCTGCTCCCTCTCTCTTTCTCTCTCTGCTCCCTCTCTCTCTCTCTCCTGCTCCCTCTCTCTTTCTCTCCTGCTCCCTCTCTCTCTCTCTCTGCTCCCTCTCTCTCTCTCTCCTGCTCCCTCTCTCTTTCTCTCCTGCTCCCTCTCTCTTTCTCTCTGCTCCCTCTCTCTTCTCTCTTGCTCCCTCTCTCTTTCTCTCCTGCTCCCTCTCTCTTTCTCTCCTGCTCCCTCTCTCTTTCTCTCCTGCTCCCTCTCTCTTTCTCTCCTGCTCCCTCTCTCTTTCTCTCCTGCTCCCTCTCTCTTTCTCTCCTGCTCCCCTCTCTCTTTCTCTCCTGCTCCCTCTCTCTTTCTCTCCTGCTCCCTCTCTCTTTCTCTCTTGCCCCCTCTCTCTTTCTCTCTTGCTCCCTCTCTCTTTCTCTCCTGCTCCCTCTCTCTTTCTCTCCTGCTCCCTCTCTCTTTCTCTCCTGCTCCCTCTCTCTCTCTCCTGCTCCCTCTCTCTTTCTCTCCTGCCCCCTCTCTCTTTCTCTCTTGCCCCCTCTCTCTTTCTTTCTTGCACCCTCTCTCTTTCTCTCTTGCCCCCTCTCTCTTTCTCTCTTTCTCCCTCGCTCTTTCTTTCTTGCACCCTCTCTCTTTCTCTCTAGCCTCCTCTCTCTTTCTCTCTTGCCCCCTCTCTCTTTCTCTCTTGCACTCTCTCTTTCTCTCTTGCCCCCTCTCTCTTTCTCTCTTGCCCCCTCTCTCTTTCTCTCTTGCCCCCTCTCTCTTTCTCTCTTGCCCCCTCTCTCTTTCTTTCTTGCACCCTCTCTCTTTCTCTCTTGCCCCCTCTCTCTTTCTCTCTTTCTCCCTCGCTCTTTCTTTCTTGCACCCTCTCTCTCTTTCTCTCTTGCCCTCTCTCTCTTTCTCTCTTGCCCCCTCTCTCTTTCTCTCTTGCTCCCTCTCTCTTTCTCTCTTGCTCCCTCTCTTTCCTCTCTTGCCCCCTCTCTCTTTCTCTCTTGCCCCCTCTCTCTTTCTCTCTTGCTCCCTCTCTTTCCTCTCTTGCCCCCTCTCTCTTTCTCTCTTGCCCCCTCTCTCTTTCTCTCTTGCTCCCTCTCTCTTTCTCTCTTGCTCCCTCTCTTCCTCTCTTGCCCCCTCTCTCTTTCTCTCTTGCCCCCTCTCTCTTTCTCTCTTGCCCCCTCTCTCTTTCTCTCTTTCTCCCACTCTCTTTCTTTCTTGCACCCTCTCTCTTTCTCTCTTGCACTCTCTCTCTTTCTCTCTAGCCCCCTCTCTCTTTCTCTCTAGCTCCCTCTCTCTTTCTCTCTTGCCCCCTCTCTCTTTCTCTCTAGCCCCCTCTCTCTTTCTCTTTTGCCCCTCTCCCTTTCTCTCTTGCCCCCTCTCTCTTTCTCTCTTGCCCCCTCTCTCTTTCTCTCTTGTCCCCTCTCTCTTTCTCTCTTGCCCCCTCTCTCTTTCTCTCCTGCTCTTTCTCTTTCTTTCCCGCTCCTTCCCTCTTCCTTTCCCACCCTTTTCTCCCTCACATTCCCTCTCCCTTATTCTCTCTTCCCCCCTCGCCACCCTCTTTTCTCCCCTCTTCTTCCTCGCCTTCCCCTGATGCCTCTCCCATATGTCCGTCTCTTCCTCCGTTTTCCCTTCTCCCCTTCTTTATCTCTCCCTCTTCCTCACTCCCTCTCCCTCCTTAATGGCCTTCATCTGTCAAGTGAATAAGAAGCTCAAGAGGAAAAGAGACAGCTGTCCGTTGTCCGCTGATGGGGGGGGAGAGGGGAAGAGGGGGGAAGGGGAGGAGGGGGGGATTCGTTCGATTAACAGCTAGGAAGGAAAGAGGAAAAGAAACAGTGAGAAAAAAAAAATCACGGGAAACAATGCCGATGGAATGGTTGGTTCCGATTATGTAAGGAAAGGAGGGATGGAGAGGAGAGGAGAGGAGAGGAGAGAAGAGGAGAGGAGAGGAGAGGAGGGAAAGGGAGAGAGGGAGAGGAGAAAGAAGAAGGAGGAAGGGAGGGAGCGAAGGAAAGAGATTAGAGAGGGTGCCGGACGGAAGAAAGGAGGGAGAGAGGAAGTGCCGGACGGATGGATGGAGTGCCATAGGCAAGGAGAGAATATCGGGGAAAAGGAGGGAAAGTAAAAGAAAGTGTATTTCATTATTTAGTGAAAAAACAAACATTGTGCAGAATCACAAGCGATGATAAACGAATCGATCTTAAAAGCAACTGTATTCATGCAATCACTAGGTGCCAGTTCTAAGCACAGAATCACGATACTTTTTCCAAGAACGTAAGATAAAAAAAAAAAAAAAAAAAAAAACTACTCAAATAAACTGCTCTCTAAAAAAAAGTAACACAAGAGAAGGGAAAAGCAAATGATGTAAGAAAATCGATTCCAAGGAGAGTTTCCCAGTTAAGTGGCGCCATTACAAGGCTAACTTTTGAGAGAGGAGGGGCCCTGGGGGGTGGGGAGGGGGAGTACAAGCCACAAAGCGGTGATGTAATTCGCTATTCGGAGGAAGGGGAGATTACCGATTCTAAATCACTGTTCTTGCGTTCAGGTTCTCTCCTGTTATTATAAGCCTACCCAATCTTACCAAACTCCAATTTGGAGAATACCGAAAACAGAAAAGAATATAACAATCAACTCATCATGACGCTGGCTATGCAAATTACTTCCAACAGCAGTGATGGTCAGGCTCATTACAATTGTCGATGATGGTAATTATAATGGAAAGAATGCGACGCGCTGACAGATCTCGTTTCGACCCGGCGGCTACATTATTTCATGCAGGCAACTCGAATCAGAGCGTGACGCAGTTTGATTGAGCGTACGCTGCTCGGAATTACGCATGGCTCTATTATTTGGCAGGGAACGAAAATCAATAAAGCTGCATCGGATTTCAAATGAAACATAGCTGCTAAAAAGGTCTGTTTAATTATGTGGATGTGGTCTTACGCTATCACAACTTAATAATCATTGCATCATATGCATCACTTATCGTTGTAGATCTACATCTGTAAAATAACAGCAGTATATTATCAACACGACAAACCTTTAACCTCTCCTCAGTAGACATCAACCCTTTCACCCCTCAAGAAGTTGGCCCTCGTACCAAAGCCACAGCCCGTCAAATCCAAAATTTCACTTAAACGAGTAAAAAAAACCAAACTACCGACTTAAATGGGGAAAAAATGCGTGCCTCTAGTCTTGAACATAAAATTCTGCTAACAATTACTTGGACTGAACTCCCCGTTTAAGAAACACTGTTCCAAAAGATTATGTCTCATTTAACATCTCTCTCGTCTCAGCTGCAACCGTCTTACAAGCACAATTTACATGACACACCAAAAGAGTGGCAAAGTTTGAAGACCCCTGCGTGCTTTTGCGTGATAAGGAGAATCGCTGACAGCTTTAAGGATGCTTCAGAGCACGTTTCCTCCTTTGGCAGTCACGGGGGATGCGCGGGACAAAATGGACTGTAATTGATGAATGGTTTGCGAATGTACGTGTGAGAGAGAGAGAGTGAGTGAGTGAGTGAGTGAGTGAGTAAGTGAGTGAGTGAGTGAGTGAGTGAGTGAGTGAGTGAGTGAGTGAGTGAGTGAGTGAGTGAGTGAGTGAGTGAATTAATGAATTAATGAATGAATGATAGGGTGGGTGGGAGGGTGGGTGGGTGGGTGGGTGGGTGGATGGATGGATGGATGGATGGATGGATGGATGGATGGATGGATGGATGGATGGATGGATCATTGATTGATTGAATGAATGAATGAATGAACGTGCGTGCGTGCGTGCGTGCGTGCGTGCGTGCGTGCGTGCGTGCGTGCGTGTGCGTGCTCGCGCGAGCCATTACTTATGCATTCCCTCGTACTTGAACTGCCCTTGTACTAGAACTGTCCATCTATCACTTGCCCTAACTCTAACGTCAGAAATAACGAATCAACCTTGGACTGGTTCCGATACAGTGTGCTTCAGCATGGCAAATCATCAAGAACAGACGTCTGCGCTTTTCCTGCGATCCGGGCACACCCGCACACTGAAACTACTTTACACAGAAGAATCTCTCAGAAGACTGACCTATCAATCTTAGAAAATAGACCCAGAGACGCCCGTGGTCCTTCACTCCTAAAGATGAATTCCTCTGTGGACAATTCTCTCAACAGTCAACTAGCAAACACGGTTTATACCTGTTGATGTAACTAGCAGTTAACTTGTCAAGGTTTGTTTCTGCTCGTTTTATCTATTTACATTGGTATATCATTTGTATATGTGATTTCATTGTTTCATAATAAAAATTACCTCTCTGCCATTGTTATGCAAACTCGGTTATGTTATGCACTAATTGGAATGTATTGTTCGATATATAGCGCTAATGATGAATGTTTCTTCTAAAATTTTGCACAGCCACAGGTATAATATTCAGCGTGCATGGAAGTGTGCGGATAGACATCTATTCATCTATTCCATTTATTAATACGCGGTTTTCTCCTTGTGCTACGTTGCGTAGAGAGGCAGGTAAGGTGAGATATGTATGTATATATATATACGTAGGTGTGTGTGTGTGTGTGTGTGTGTGTGTGTGTGTGTGTGTGTGTGTGTGTGTGTGTGTGTGTGTGTGTGTGTGTGTGTGTGTGTGTGCGCGCGCTTGTGTGTAAGAGTATGTATATATATATATATATATACACGTACTATATGATACACATAAGCACACAGACGCACACCCATACAACAAAGGCAACAACAAGAGCACGCCCCGACACCCGACCCAATGGCCAAGCCAAGGCGTCGAGCGGCCCCGCCACCATCGCCGCTCGCAGTCGACCGCGCGGCAACGGAGGCCCGATACTCCACCAGCCGCATACAAATGGCGTTTGGACGAGTCTCCTTCCGCCACACTAATTCTCATAAAGAGTCTAGGGGACGTGCGGCCTTGAGGAAGCGCGGGAAGTTAAGGGCGAGGACTTGCGGTTGTTTAGTATGCGGGAAGGTGTGCTTTCCCTGTACTGCGGGTAGGTATAGGAGTCGGTTTATATGGGTGGCTCTTTATGTATGTACAAGTGTGTGTGTGTGTGTGTGTGTGTGTGTGTGTGTGTGTGTGTGTGTGTGTGTGTGTGTGTGTGTGTGTGTGTGTGTGCGTGTGTGTGTGTGTTCGTGTGTGTATATATATACGTAGGTAGATAGATATTTCTTCACTTATTTATATATGCTCCTGTATATAAAAGAAAGTCGGCCGGACCCAAGTGTCGCTATTGGATAAACACTTTGAGAAGAATCCGCTCGGCCATCTCGCGCGGAAGCAGCATCCCTGATCGATATCTATGTGAGGAATTCCTAGAAGTCTTTGCGGCGGCGAGAAAAAAAGCCCGCAGGAAGAGAGCGAGAGAGGCAGTTCTCGAAGGGCCCCACATAAGCCCATGTTGTTAGGAAGGGTTTAGTAGTAAGGTGTGAATTAAGATGTATTAGCATGATCTACCCTCCCCAACCCAGTCTCCCCCCCCCCCCCTTTCTCTTTTCGAAGTACTTGGTGATTCCCCTGCCTCCTGATGCTTGTGTGTGTGTGTGTGTGTGTGTGTGTGTGTGTGTGTGTGTGTGTGTGTGTGTGTGTGTGTGTGTGTGTGTGTGTGTGTGTGTGTGTGTGTTTGTGTGTCAAAAAAAAATATATATATATATTTCTCTTTCATTTATTTCATTCCCATTCCCTCTCCCTCTCCCTCCCCCCCTCCCCCCTCTCTCCTGCCCCCACTCTCTCTCTCTCCCTCTCTCTTCTCTTCTCTTCTCTTCCCCTCCCTTTCCCTTTCCCTTTCCTTCTCCGTCTCCTCCCTCTCTTATTTCTTCTTTCACTCACATACATTGCTTCCTAATCACACGTTAAATAGAAACAACAGTTTAGCACTACACAAGCTTTATCAAATCACAGGAAGATGAAAGATGAAACGCACAGATAAAGGGGGAAAAAAATAAGTAGAAAGACGAACAGACATACGAACTGACACTTCCGTAGAGACCATTCTTACGATACCTGCATTTTATCCCTCGTCTTCCCCTAGTCCTTTTTGACAAAATAGTTTCCCAATATTTGTCGCTTTCCTTATAACGCTTTCAGATAACACGAGACTTTCCGTATATCTGAGAGGACATCTGTGGCAGTATGACTGTCTGTGTTCATTTGATGTATAGTTTGTTTGCATATATGTGTTGAGATGAACATAATATATAAATGTACGTATATTGGAATGTCACAGAAAGACTAGCACACTAATATTCCCGATTTGCAAATGTTGTCTGTCTGTCTTTGTCTGTTTGTCTGTCTGTCTGTCTGTCTGTCTGTCTGTCTGTCTGTCTGTCTGTCTGTCTGTCTGTCTGTCTGCTGTCTGTCTGTTATTCCTCCCTCTTGTTTACTTCTCTCTCTCCCTCTTCCACTTCCTTCTCCTTTCTCTCTTTTTCGTCTCTCTCCCTCTTTCTCTTCCTTTCCCTCTCTCCTTAATCTCTCCTCTGTTCCTTTCCTGCCATGTGCCAAATCGATGTTTAAGACACCTGTCACGTATTGCAGACGTGGTGCTTAGTAAGAGGGGGAGGGGAGAGGAAGAAACGGAGGGGAAGCGAGGACAAAGAAGAGGAGGAGAAGGAAGGGGGGGGGAAGGGAAACGAACAGAAAGGAGAAAGGGGAGAGACGAAAAAGAACTAAAAAAAAATGGAAGAAGATAGGGGGATATACAGAAAACATAAAAAAAGGAGAAGAAAGGAGAACAAGAATGAACATGGTCGGGGAACAGAACAGAGAAAATGCAAGAAAAGGAGCAAAAAGGACGAGAGTTAAGGAACAAGAAAGAGGAGAAAAGGAGAGGAAGGAACAAAGAGAAAGAAGAAGGGAGAATAAAAGAGAGAAGAAATGGAATACTGAGAAATGAACTAGAATATAGAGAATGAGCAACGAGAAGAAAGAGAGCTAAAGTGAAAGAAGAGAAGAGAGAAGGAAAAAAAGAAAAAAAAGAAAAGAAAAAATAATAAAGATCAAGAGAAAGCGAAAGCAAAATATAAGATATACAAAGAAAATTCGGAAGTAGAAAAAATAACAAAACGAAAGAGGAAGAGCAAACAGAAAATAACTAGAACAGCAAAAGAAGAATATAAAAAAGGAAAACTAACAACAAAGAGGAAGAGTAAGTGGAAGTAGAAGAAAAGGGAGAACAGTAAACAGAAGAAAGGGAAGAAATAGAAAGTAAAACTAACAAAGAGGAAATATAATTAACAGGGAAAGAAAAATAGGGGCATAAAGTGGGGAAGAGCATAGAGAGTTGAAGGAGGAAGAAAAAAAAAGTGAAAATGAGAGGGGGCAAAGGAATGTGAAGACGAAAAGATGAAGAATTGGAAGATAATAGGAGAAGGGAAAACCAAATAGGATAATGCCATAAAAGGTGAGAATGGAAATGGGATTTATTATATACATGAAAAAGAAGATGGTTGTTGAAAGAACTACAAATAAAGATATAATCGGTCCAAGCGAAGATAATAAGATAATGCATCATGCCAATAATAATAAAAGCAACAAGAGTGATGCTGATAATAATCGAAATCAATTGCATTAATAAAAATGATAACAATCATTTATCGTAATTATTTCTATCGTTATTACAAGCATCATCACGATATTTCCATTATCATAATTGATATTACTATATAAAACATAACTTAATCCTAAGGAATAACATAATAACAATATTAACTTTGATAACTCTGTCTCTGTCTGTCTGTCTGTCTGTCTGTCTGTCTGTCTGTCTGTCTGTCTGTCTGTCTGTCTGTCTGTCTGTCTGTCTGTCTGTCTGTCTCTCTCTCTCTCTCTCTCTCTCTCTCTCTATATATATATATATATATATATATATATATATATATATATTTATCTCTATCTCTATCTCTATCTCTGTCTATGTCTCTGTCTCTGTCTTTAACATTATCTCTATCTCTGTTTATCTATATATCTATCTATCTAAATCTCCCTGTCTATCTATCTTTCCCTTCGATCTTTAACTTTCTTTCTCTCTCTCTTTTACTTCTCTATCTCTCCCTCTTCCTTCTTCCTCTTATACCGACAATACAACATAACCGATCAAACCGAAAGCCAAATACGGTGGACACAAACGAGACAATAATTACGAAGGAATGAATGCATCGCCAAGAATAAAAGGGAACGAAATGAGACAAACAAAGAGGAGAAACAGACGAAGAAAGGAAGACCAGGACCTACATGGCTTAGCAGTTACGACCAGCACAAGGGCCAGCGGAGACGGATGAAGAATAGGACGGCTTAGGAGAGCGAAGCCGAAAAGGGCCACACAAAGAGAAAGGGAGAAATAGCAAGAACCGGAGGACTGGGGAGATGGACACAAAAGAGGGGATCAGAGGGAGGGAGAGGAACAACAGAACGAGAGTCGAAGGGGGAAACGGGCAGGGCAAATCGCTCCACTTAATCTCGTGATCTTTTGAGGTAGGTTTGTGATCCCGCGTGATCCCATACGCGCGACGTTTACGCACGCGGGCATGCATGCAAAGGTAGAGAAGAGACTTTCCGAGACATTCAGACATCGTCAGACACATATACATGCAGACGGTGGCTAATATTGGCAGAAACATAGGTGTGCCGGCAGGGAAATACTCGCAGACAGGAGCATCTCCATGCAATGTATAAAAGAACATAAAAGCTCAGTGAAACACAGGGGTATATATATAAACACAAGCTTATTAAGACGTACACGTATGAATGAACACACGCATGCACGCACGCACGAGCACACACACACACACACACACACACACACACACACACACACACACACACACACATACACACACGCGTACACACACACACGCACATAGAAAACGCTTCTCCCCTCATTTCGCTACCCCCTCACAAACACTTTCCCCGCCCTTCCCCCCACTCACAATACCCCCAGACAGACAACCCACCACCCCCACCCCCACCCCCCTCCACCATCCACAACCCAGCTAGACATTTTTAAAAATCCCCTCAGACTCCCTGCCGATCAAAGGGTCTAGAAAATTGATCAGCTGTCAAGTTAACATTCACTCCGCTGCGCTCAAGAAGGAAACATCTCGGTTCCAAAGATGTTTTATAAAATTGAGGTTTACGTTTTTGTGTGTTTTTTTTGTCTGTTTGTTTGTTTGTTTGTTTTCAAGGTTGAAATCAGTGACTGGCAATGCAGATTGTGAAAGGCAATAGGGATGATTAGTGTTTGTAATTATGATGGTGATAGTGATGATAAAGAAGGTGGTTATTTATAATTATCATCACTGCTGTTACTACAATAACAGAATTAGATAGGCTTTCTCGGAGGACTCGTTGAACCAAACACATTACATTATGTTCCCACCTTTGTCCTTAAAAGAAAAAAAAAAAAAAAAAGAAAAAAAAAAAAGATAAAGATAAAATAATTAATGAAATAAAACAAAACAAAATAAGAATGAAAACTAAGACCAAAAACGTAGTGCTAAACTCCTTTAGTTTCCCTCCTGCTCATTCATTTCCCACGTCTTTCTGTTTAAGATCCAATGCAGAGACACGTCTTCGGCATCAACAAAGGGCGGAGATCGCTTGTGACACGAGTCGGTGTGTCATATCCTGTCTGCTTCTTACTTTCCCCGTTGTAGGTTCTCGCTCTCTCTGTTTTTGTCTCTGTCTCTCTCCCTCTTCCTCCCCCTCTACCTCTTCCTCTTTCTCCTCTTTCCTCTTTTCCTCAGTCTCTCTCCTTCTCTCTCACTCTCTCATCTCCTCTCCCTCTCTCTCAACTCTCTCTCTCTCTCCTCTCCCCTCACTCCCCCCACTCAAAACTCCCTCCATCCTCTCACTCACTCACTCTCCCTCTCCCTTTTCTCTCTCCCTCTCTCTCTCCCTCTCGCTCCTCTCTCTCTCCCCTCTCTCCCCTCTCTCTCTCCCTCACTCTTTCCCTCTCTCTCCTCCTTCTCTCCTCTTCCCCTTCCTCTCTCTCACCCTCTCTCCCCTCCCTCTCCTCTACCCCCTCCCTCTTCCCTTTCCCCCTCTCCCCCCTCTCTCTCTCTCTCTCCCCTCTCCTCACATTCCGCTCCACTCTTCTCATCTCTCTCTCTCCTCTCACTCTCTCCCTCTCTCTCCCTCCTCCCTCTCTCTCTTCTCTCTTTTCTCTCACTCTCTCTCTCTCATTCCTCTCTCCTCTCATCTTCCCTCCTCTCTCTCTCTCTCTCTCTCCTCTCTCTCTCCCCCTCCTCTCCCCCCTCTCCTCCCTCTCATTTATCCCTCTCCTCCCCCTCTCCCATCTCTCCCGTCCCCTCTCTCCGTCCCCTCTCTCCGTCCTCGCCTCACTCCCTCTCCTTCCCTCCTCTCTCCCTCTCCTCTCCTCCCTCCCGCCCTCTCTCTCTCTCTCTCTCTCTCCCCCCCCCCCTACTCTCCTCTCTCTCTCTCCGTCTCATCTCGCTCTCTCTCTCTCTCTCTCTCTCTCTCTCTCCTCTCAACTCTCTCTCTCCCCTCAACTCGATCGCTCATCCTTTTCTCTCTCTCTCTCTCTCCCCCCCCCCCCTCCTTTTCTC
>NC_061833.1:5138783-5141283 GCF_019202785.1 Penaeus chinensis
TCGCAACACCACGCGCGGTAGTAATAATGCTGAAAAAATAACTCTTGACAACACGTTGATCTTTTTGACAACACGGCCGGATTTCTGACATACCGGAACTTCTAATTATATTAAGGAATTTCAGACATTTCAAAATATTTGACAGGATCTAACAACATGCCTGATTTTCCGAGCTAGTGGACCGAAATAAGAGTGGGTGACGATAACCAGTATACAGATGGACAAATACATAGACGGATTAAATGGATTAGAATATGAAAAAAAAAAAAAAATAGATAAACGAATAAATACAAAAAGAAAATCATAAATAATATAAACACTAACAAAAAATGCACGTAAATATACAATAACCACATCAAAAAAATCACATAAATGCCAATGAAACTAAAAATCATAAATTCTCCAATCGATAAACGCAAACCTCTTCTCGGGCCGAGTGTGCAACCTCTTCAAACCGAGCTCGCGTCAGATGAGTGTGTTAACCGGAATTTTTGGAATCCTTACTTTCCATTATTACATCATTTGTCTAATTGGCTTATATTTTCCTCCATATTTTTTTAATGAAATTCATTAAACTATAATGGCAACAATAAAGCCATAATAAAATCTGTATCCAGTGTAGGTTACCAATAAAGCCGAAATATGAGAAAGCGATATCGACTTCAAACGACTTTAATCCTCGAGAAAACGAGGAAAAAGAAAGAGAAAAAGAAATCAAGGCTGATGAGATTTTGAGAATGCAAACAATACGACACTATTCAAGAGGACCAGGAGAGGGAGGGAGGGAGGGAGGGAGGGAGGGAGGGAGGGAGGGAGGGGGGGGGAGAGAGAGAGAGAGAGAGAGAGAGAGAGGGGGGGGGATGATAGAGAGAGAGAGAGAGAGAGAGAGAGAGAGAGAGAGAGAGAGAGAGAGAGAGAGAGAGAGAGAGAGAGAGAGGGGGGGGGGGATGAGAGAGAGAGAGAGAGAGAGAGAGAGAGAGAGAGAGAGAGAGAGAGAGAGAGAGAGAGAGAGAGAGAGAGAGAGAGAGAGAGAGAGAGAGAGAGAGAGAGGAGAGAGAGAGAGAGAGAAGAGAGAGAGAGAGAGAGAGGGGGGGGGGTTGATAGATAGAGAGAGAGAAAGAGAGAGAGGGGGAGAGAGAGAGAGAGAGAGAGAGAGAGAGAGAGAGAGAGAGAGAGAGAGAGAGAGAGAGAGAGAGAGAGAGAGAGAGAGAGAGAGAGAGAGCGAGCGAGAGAGAGCGAGAGAGCGAGAGAGAGCGAGAGAGAGAGAGAGAGAGAGAGAGAGAGAGAGAGGGAGGGAGGGAGGGGGGAGGGAGGGAGGGGAGAGAGAGAGAGAGAGAGAGAGAGAGAGAGAGAGAGAGAGAGAGAGAGAAGAGAGAGAGAGAGAGAGAGAGGGAGAGAGAGAGAGAGAAAGAGAGAGAGGGGGGAAGGGAAAGGGAAAGGGAGAGGGAGAGGGAGAGGGAGAGGGAGAGGAGAGAGAGAGAGAGAGAGAGAGAGAGAGAGAGAGAGAGAGAGAGAGAGGAAGAGAGGAGGGGTGAGAGAGGGAGAGAGGGAGAGAGGGAGAGAGAGAGAGAGAAAGAGAGAAAGAGAGAGAGAAAGAGAGAGCGAGAGAAAGAGAGAGAGAGCGAGAGAGAGAGAGAGAGAAAGTGTGTGGGGCAAAAAGAAAGAGCAAGACAGTGAAAACAAAGCAGCCCAAAAAATAAAATAATAAAAATAGATAAAAAACAGACCTCGCCTCGTAAGACAGTCCCGAGTCGAGTGCCTTTGAATCCGGCTTCAAGTGTACAAAAGGCGCGCGGTCCTCCTGGTTCCTACGCCATTGATCGAGGCTTAATGTAGAAACTCAGTCGGCGTCTTGACCTCGCCCTGCGTCTGTCCTTCCGCTAGGAGCTGATTATATTGCGGATCGAGATAATATAACTAATCCGAATTACGTTAACACTGAAATTGAAGTGAACTGACAGCTCCGTCCTGCATCTGCCCTTCCTCTAGTTCCTGAATATATTGATGAAGATCGTAATGTATCAATAATTTTAATAATATTTATAATTTAATTGGACTCTACGTTAGAAAATACAGTCGCCTTAACCTCGTTCAACTTTATTATAATTTCTAAATATGAGTAACGGTAATGTTTTTGTTTTTTCTTTCTTTCTATCTTTCTTAATGCTACAATACATACAATACTGCAGTGGCCTGAACTCATGGAGTATGAAGGTGGGGAGTCATGCCACATCATGGCGCATAACATTGCATCCATCACTTCATCTGTCTCCTTTAGCTTCTGAATGCTGTAGCGCTATCAATAATTTGAATAATAACGACATAACAAGAACAAATCGACAGTAATAGCAACCGACCCGTTTACATGAGGAGCAAAATGGGTATTGTGCCTCTCCCGTTTTACTGCTTTTCGTGTATTAATATGTCGTTTAAGTCCTGCGGCTTTCTTTCCTTCTTTCTTCCTTTCTTCGGTTCGTGTGCATGTGTGTGTGTGCGCGTG
>NC_061833.1:5146283-5148783 GCF_019202785.1 Penaeus chinensis
GCCTTACCGAAACGTCCTTCACGTCCCATTCCCAAGATCGCCGTCTGCCCTCTCCGTCCCGCCCGCAACTCTCTTCTCCCCTCCCCTTATCTCCAATACCCCCTCCTCCCCCTCCTCTCCCTCTACTCCTTCCTGGCCACATCTTTTCTTCCGCCAACGCCCGGCCGGCTCAACAACCCACTTCTTCCGCGACAGAAATTCCAGCTTGGCAGAATGAACACCTCATGAGAACTAACCGCCGATAGTCGTGGCGTTCAAGAAAGCAGGAATAGGCGGGGGGCGAGGAGGAAGGAGCTGGGGAAGAATTGAAGGGGAGGAAGTAGGAGGGAAGGGGGAAAGAAAAAGACCACAAGGAGGAGAGTGAGAGAAAGAGGAAAGTACGGAAGGGAGGGAGGAGAGAAGAGAGAGAGAGCAAATGGAGTGACAGGGGAGAAGAGGAGAAGAATAAGGAAAGGTAAAAGAAAGAGAGAAGGGGGATAAGGGAAGGAAGGGAGTGTAGATGAGAAAAGGGAAAGGAGGGAGAAAAAGAAGAAGGGGGAGAGTGAAAATAGGGGAGGAAGACGAGAAGTGGAAAAGGGGGGGGGGAGGAAAGGAACGAGAGGTGAGGAGAAAGGAAATGGGGAGAGAAAGGAGAAAGGGAAGAGACAGGGAAGAACGTAAAAAAAAGTAGAAGAAAATGTTACGCGTAATTTTCCGGTCGGATTTTTTTTTTTTTTTTTTTTTTTCCGGAGTGTAAACAATGTTCTTTCGCATTTCCTTTTCTCTCCTTCTGGCATAAACCAGAGGATAAAATAAGGGTCCTTGCTTAAATGTTAATGAATTCCTCCCAGACGGAAGAAGTCTTGTAGATTCAATGTCAGATCTAAAGGTATCTTTACTAAGTATACCCTTCGTTTTATAAGAGAAGTGAGACTGGATCAGGCTAAATAACTTTACCTACGCATTGTTTACTTTGTGCATCTGAGTTAATAACTTTACATACTTTACCGACTAAATCAATTGAGTAACTGAATAAGGTATAACCTCTGTGTTTACTTACCATCTTGGATATAGTAACAGAAACGAATTACATAATATAGATGTGAGATTACCAGATTCTTTCCATGAAAAGTTAAATGAACTGCACAATTTTTCGGAAAGTCATCCAACCTTTAAATAAGCAAGGTATTTTCAGTTCACTGTGCAAATGATATATATGTAAATGCGTACATGTAGTTCCATCTATGTGCGTGTGTATGCAGATCAGTGCATAACATTAATACGAGCGCTGGTTAAAAAATCCGGGTCCAAGTATTCTAAACTTCCTTCAAAATGCTTTTTCTACACACTAACTTCATGCAGCTCTAAACACACTGATAACATCTTTGCAACATTTCCTTGCTGTAGTTTCGAAGGAAATTACTTTCCTTTGTTGAGAATTCACAAATATTTTCTTTCTTTTTTTTGTACAGCGAACTGAGCGCTGTAAGGTGATCGTTATTCCAATACAATACTGCCAATCTCCATCAAGTTTTTGCTTATTTCCCTTATGGCACTGTCGCCTTTTGGCACCTCTATTATTTACGTTTTTCCTTTATTTTCCAATTAATATTTATCGGGAATATTTATCATAAGAGCTCATAGAAATGTAAAAGTTGGCGATGTTCTCTCCGATAATGTATTATTACTGAAATTATTACAATAAACATGTCGTGTCTGTGTGTCTTTGTGTGAGTGAATGTGCTTGTGTGAGTGTGTGTGTGTGTGTGTGTGTGTGTGTGTGTGTGTGTGTGTGTGTGTGTGTGTGTGTGTGTGTGTGTGTGTGTGTGTGTGTGTGTGCGCGCGCGCTTATGCTTGAGACACATTGGCCAATGTCCGTGCCTTTGTGTTTCCATTATCTTGAAAGCCGGAAACTGTAAGAAGTCTGTTCAAGCAATTTGCCGATCCTGAACGGGCACTGCACGGTCACTATAAATAACCCAGTATGATCACAGACCATCCCGCGTGCGCAATCCTTACATATTTGCATGGAATATATTTATGGCGCGTCCAGGAGCGAATCTGTAAGAGAAAGTTGATGAGAAAGAACGACAAAGAGAGATTCAAAGGCAGAGAGAGAGAGAGAGAGAGAGAGAGAGAGAGAGAGAGAGAGAGAGAGAGAGAGAGAGAGAGAGAGAGAGAGAGAGAGAGAGAGAGAGAGAGAGAGAGAGAGAGAGAGAGAGAGAGAGAGAGAGAGAGAGAGAGAGAGAGAGAGAGAGAGAGAGAGAGAGAGAGAGAATAATAATAGTAGTAGTAATTCACATTTTGATATATCTACGTGCCTTAAATATATTTATCAGATACCTTTGTGTACTGTGTTTACTACTATCAACAAAAGCAAGAAGACCCTCCTATTACAACAGAATATACCGTGCCATCCTACACGTGCAACAGATGCGCAAATGGTGGAAAACTACCTTCTGTTTGCGCATAGTCCGTACGGTTCATTTTGAGGACTGGTATGGTTGATATTTTAAAAAGC